>NW_010320945.1:18382-51809 GCF_000700745.2 Antrostomus carolinensis | reverse complement strand
ATGGAGAGGCTTGTGCATTATGAATTTTTGCTCAATACTACTTCAAACTATGATTTGTAATCTATTGAGGAAACTGTCATGAATAATGGGTTTCAATGAATTTTAAACTTTCTTGAGTGAAATATGGATGACAGTTTTTTACCACCATTTTGAAATACCTTGAAATACCTGGCAGTTGCTGGTTAGAGAACAAAAAGCCAAATGGCATGGTTTAGATATACAGAAAATGGAAGATAATGATGCATGAAATAAATGGAGAAGAATTGAGGAAAATACTGAAAAGTGGAAGTGCAGAAAACAGTTTGACCCACCAGTGAGCCTAGTCCTATTTCTATGGAAATGAGCTCATTACTGCTAATTTTTTTTTTTTTTAAGCTCCTAGTTGATTCATGAAGTGCTTTTTGAATTCTGATAAGGGCTTCATGAATCACTGAAAAAAACCATTTGAACAAAATATCCAGAGTCAAATGATTACCAAGTCCCATAGATTAATCAGCTGTCTGAGTACTTTATATAACAGAGCATGCACTAAGAGAGCCAGCTTTTCCCCCTCGTATCATAAGTCTATAATGTTTCATTCTGTAAAGAAAAGGGATCATGCTTCTGAAATCTAATTCTGGATGGTTACTCCATCCAAGAGCCTATATTAAATAGGAAAGACATCTTTGATTTTTTTCCCCTGCTGTTTCCATGTTTAATCTGTTTTAAAAATCAGCATCATGAGAATTGGCCATAGAATTGCTTCTCATTCCTCAGAAATAAGAGCATCTGTGGTGTTCATACAAACGGTGCTTTCACATTTGTAACCAAGTCAGTATTGGCTGGAGGCACCCCTGGGCAGGCAAGGGAAATGCCGGAGGGCCAAAACACTGGTTCTTCTTAAACCTTCAGGATTCTGAAATAAAAATCAAATAAAGCAATGAATTTAAATAGCAAGTGAGCATTATTTATTTTATAAACTCAGCAATTTTTAAGACTGCCTATAGACATGAATAGAGTACATGCCTGTGACAGTGTTATTTTTAACTGAACAATGCTGATTGACTTTACATGTTATACATACAGCATCTACACTGAACACCTTTTATTAATTCTCTAAGCACTTCAAAAAGAATGCCCTTGGCAAATTCTGTGACTCTCTGCTAATTTGCCTTGTACTAATTTTCAAGGTGTGCATAGGTCATGAGCATTCTCCAGCATGCATCTTGTAACAATGCACCTGCTAGAAATTACACAAAATAATTCTAATCCTATTGCATGTAAGTGCATGGTGTCTCTTTTCCAAAACCTTTCACATTTTAGAAATGACTCTGCATATCATACTTCAAACATGACAAATAGAATAGAAATAACCAGTCCTCATCAGACATGCAGAGACTATGCTGACCTGTGAATGTGCATTCTTTAAACAGTTACAGGACTCTGCACTATTAATTGCAAACAATGGGTTAATTGCCATTTAAAGCGCTACGTATTTGGATTGGCTTTTAAAAAATATTATCTAGAGATGGATGGACTTAAACACACCCCATTCTGCAGTTATGACTTATCTAATATTACTGTCATTTTAAGACCAACAGGAGGCCGAAAGATAAATTTTGTTATAAATCACATGAGAAATTACACTGGTGTAAATAAGAAAAAATGTGGCATATGTGACTCCACTGAATTGGTACAAATTTATAGTGATTTAATTTTTATAGAATTCAGAATTAATTTTGGAAGAAGGTTATAAAGCTATAAAGCATTATGCTATTCAGTAGATAACATTATTAATAATGCAAAGATGCTGCTTTCATTGTATATATTCCTATACATTTGGGCAGGATGTGAGACACCAAAGCTGCTTTGTTAAAATACTTCCAAGGTTTTCTTTTTGCATCTTGCTTTTCTCTACTTCTTAGGGCACCAGAAGCATAAAGAAATCAGCATTTGAAGGAAAACAAAGACAGAGGATTGATGTGGAAAAGGAAAATATCAAAAGCTATTTCTCTGAGCTGTGAAATCTTATGACAAAGTTGTAGAGGTGAATACAACTTTGGAGTGAAAGTTTGTGTGCTGTGCTTATGAAGCGCAAAGTGAAGGTCCAAAAGCCATCTATTTCTGAGAACTTACATTCCCAGGCTTTTTAATTGCATCTTGATTTTTGACATTATTGATGTCTCATTTCATTTCCTGTTTCCCTCAAGAGAAGGATATGGTGTAGTATGGAATAACAATTTGTTATTTCAGATTAGTTAGAAAAAGATAAATAGTAACAATTATTTTCTCTTTGTTATTTATTTCCACTTACAGTTGGGAATAATGATACTTCTTGCTATTCAGTTCTTTGAATCCAAGATGATGAAACTCCTATTCAAACTAAATTAAAATATAATAGTATCATTACAAATTAACAAAGATCATACTTTTACCGTTTTGATTTCAGTATTTTAAGAATACTAAATCATAAAAAGTTGTATTAAAAAGAAAATGCTTTTGTTTTCTCCTAGTTAAAAAAAAAAAATCATACAGAAATGAGTATGGACCATAATTCTTTGTCCCTTTTTCTCCCCAGGCTAGAATCTAAACAGGAGGTAAACTCATATGGGAACCTGAGCTTTGGCTAAACAAAATATAAAGCTGTTTGTGACATGGGCTAAGACTGAGATTCTCGTTTAGCTCCCAACAGCGTCACTTAATTTCCATGAAGTTTCCATGCAGTTGCCACAACATAGATATCCAAACCCGCTGTTTCCTGATGGCTACAAGTATTCTCTAGTATTAGGGTTTACCAATGAATATCTAGCCACATGGCACTAGCTTTCCTTATTTAGAGCTACTAGGTGGCAAACAGAGTAAATAGCTTCTTAATACCCCTTTTCTAGGAAAGCAGGTGTTTCATGGACACTTCAAGATTACAACGTGTGTTGAAAGAGACATATAGTGCCTGGATAAAGCACTCTTTGTGTTACAATGTGGTTTGTGCTATAACATGTTTGATAGCTCTGCCACCACAGGGCTCAGTAAAGAAGCTTTGGTTGCTTCAAAGAATAATTTAAAAAACAGTCCATGCTACATTAACATGCCACAAAAATAAAACAATAGAGATACTTACTCCTACTGTTAGCCAAGATAACACTACTTATGTGTCCATAAAGAACAGCTGCAATGCTTGGTCCATCCACAACATTCAAGTCTACTACATGCTCCACAATAAGCCAGAAACTCTTTATTGGAAGCAATGTTTACAGAGATGCTTCAATGGTGTTTCTTTGCTGTGTGTACACAGCATATTACTCTTTCAGATTCTCTTTTTCCCCCCCAGGATAGACACATTCATGTTTACATTTAAAAAAAACATATAACAATCCATGGCCAGTCAATGTAAAACCACCAGAAAGATAATATCATTGATCCAAATACACAGCCCTGATAAAGTAAGTGCCCTGACTGACTACAAAGACTAAGCAAGCCAGTACTCAAGTGGTTTTCCTTTTAGTTGTATTGTGCCTTCTCTATCCTCCTTGGGAACCAAAAAAAATACTGCATTGTCAGTCTCTATGCCCTTTCCCTTTGTGGATTAAAAAGCTCTACTGTAGTATATTTACACTTCTTAAACAAGCATGCTGAATTAAGAGCATTTACGCAAAACCTTTTTTCTGTAATACTGATTAACAGTACTTTCATCTAGAAAATTTTAAACACATGTTTTACTTTTCATCATATTAATGTTGACAGACCTCCTTTATCAGTACGTTAATGAACAGCAGGTAAGGGAGGTGAAGTGAGTATGACATGCTACTACTTCTGCTTGATTTAAAGTGTGCTTGTGAGACTTTCAACTCAGAGTTGAAATTGTCTTATCTCATACATTCCCAGGATTACTGTTTCATGTAAATGTCATTTTTGCTGTCCAAAACATTAAAAAAACCCCACACCATTGCGATATAACTACTGTCTCTTTCTGAGAGACACGAGGGAAGCTGTATGCTTTTGATCAAAGACAAGAGCCCAACTTCAAAGTAACACCTCATCTGTAAATATATTACACAGTACTTTTAGTAAAGAAAGGGGGACTCCTTGATTTCAAATAACCTTTAAGGCTAATACTGTGGGATTTGCCCGCATTCACAGTTTAATCTTACTCCTCTGAATACTTACAGAAAATTAGACAAAAAGATTTTAAAGACGCTGGTTTCTAGTCTCCTCTTATTTAAGTAAGTCTGATAGACCATAAACCAATACATAATCGGAGGAACACTTGGCTTAATATGGACTGAGAGAAGAATGTGGAAAAATTACAAATTGCAGAAGCATCAGAGATTTTTATTTTTTTTAAACCTAAGTCTTCTTTCCAATGACAGAAAGCAGTGGCTATATGACTGCAGATGCTCTACCACTAATTCAGCTGGGAACTTCTAGTACTTTTTGTATCACCATTGGAGATGTTTTCATAATTTCATTCATTGCTGCAGTCTAGAAAAGCAAAACAAAATTCCAGATTACCAAGACATTAACTTATTTCATAATATGCTAATCAGCATGGACCATGGTGGTATCAGATCGTACCAATAATATTAATTTAAGAGCTAATAATTGCACATGCAAAGATCAGTTTTGAGTGGCCACAGAGGGATCAGTTTTACTATCAACTGACAGCATAATCAACAGTGCAAGTGCACAGATACTGTTCTCATCTGTGTGCAGTCAACAGGAAGCAGCCTAAGACTGAAATCAATGACACTTTTCTGCACAAAAACTTTTTTCTCCAGAAGGAAAAAAAACAAAACATAATTCAGTGATCTAGGTATGGTTTATAAATCATATTAATTTCATTGCATCTTAAAAAAATAAAAAATAAAAAAATCCAGCTATCTGAAAGAACCAAACTTCTAAATGTTGAGGTTACTTCAAAATGTCTTTATCTGAAGTGAATGTTCAATATGCTAGAGAAATGTAGAAGCCATTATTTCTAATTATGGATTAAAACCTCTTGAACATTCAAGACTGTTAATAAGCAGAAACAAGTCTTTGTTTCTGCCATATTTACTCTCAAGCTGTGCATCTTCTCATTTTCACTAAATGTATTTGGTGCAGTAAACGCATAGCAAAAAGAACTGAGAGATCCTTCTCTGGATTTGGAAAGGATCAGTTCCTCCTAGGCTTCTACACCAATATTTTCACTACTGAGCAAACTTTAATCCCCAGTCAGAAATTTAGCATTACTCTCCATCTTCTCCTTCCTTCCCATACAGCTTGAAAAGGGTTATCATCATGATGGGCAAGAACAGCAAAGCTCTATATTATATCCAAGGTTTGCTACACTGCATGCATCCATATTGCAGCACTTAGCTGTCTCCACCTCCCATTGCACACCCTCACAACCTGCTCTTTAGGAGAGACAGGAACTTAAGCAACTTGTTCTCACTATGTCAGCAGTAATATAATTGCATTATGGATGTTTGGGCCATATAGGAGAAGATGTCGCCAGGAATGTACAGCCCCAGCATTTCCTAGCCCCTTCATGTCACAAGTAGATGCTTGTTTGTGTTGTGCTACGCATGTGTCTGAGCTCAGACTTGTGTCCAAACAGACCTGACCAAGGCCAGAGACCTAAGGCAAATTTGACCCAAATAAGGTGCTTCCCATCATTTCTATACCAGCACTGCTACTCTAAAGTTAAACTTTTCTCAATATGAAAATGCAGATAATGTTGCAGCTTTCTTGTTAAAGGTTGGCCGGAGACTAAAAGTCATGGAAAAACACAACACAAGCCAGTAAGTCCCAATAAATCCTACAACACATATAAACTGTGAACTTACAAAGATGTTCTCAATTTACTCAAAACCAGATCAGACACTTTCCAGACTCACGCTGTAAAGACCAGACAGTCACTATTTGTGCCATTAGCACAGAATACGCATCCTTTAATATGCTTGGTTGCATCTTGCCATCTCTACTGCTGTCTTGCAGTGAAACTCCCACAACTTCTTGACAGGTGAAAAATGAACAGTATAGCAGGCATAGAAGGAATTTGCAATTTGTACAAGCTCAGACTTAACAAAGTTAAAGGCATACCTGGAAACACTTTCGAAATATATAAAATTCATGATTACTTTTCAGTTTGCAGCTGAGACATAAATATGTGTAATGAGCATGTAACAGACATCCTACCTCTCCAGCGTGGATATATATCTGCTGCTTCACTCTCCCTTGGAAGCAGAGTGATTTAATGTGCTTTGCTTGCTAAGTCACCCTCCATCAAAATAAATTTTATTTCTGCTGCAATCAAAAGAATTTAAACAAAAGCACCTACCAGCTCTCCCCGAGTTCATTTATCCAAACTTCCATTTCAGGCTTTATTTTCAACATAGAGAAATTAAACAAGGTTTATTTGAGGCAATCTTTATGATTCTCTAAGGTTAGGTGTGAAGACTAGTCTTAGATGGCCACATCTTTCATAATCATCATATTTCCTGAGTCTATGGTTATATGCAGCTTTCCCAGTTATGCTCATTTGCATCTCTCTGTCTTCTACAAGCAAAGGTCTGTCAATGAAAAGAAAGATAGGGAACCATAGATACCACTCTCCCACCATACTCTGTACATATCACAGTCAGAAATTTCCAACTGCATCAGTCTCCAAGTAAACAAGGAAAACGAGTAGCAATGTGCTATGAAGCAAAATTTTAAAACTTCAAATACAGGCTTAGAATTAAAAAAATTGCTCCAGCAAATTTGTAGGCCCAGCCTTGGTGATCATTCAGCAGAAGTGTGGAATTGCAGAGGTGTTAGACACTCTAAATTTTCCTTTCCTTATATTATGGCTCACTGCTTCATGCATCATATACAGCACATGAAAATCATTCCAAAACACACCCTTTTACTCAACAAAGTATGTTTTTAACCACCCTGCTCTTTGCATAATATTAAAACCATCAAAAGTAACCCCCTGTTACTTAGTTTTGTCATATGATTTATTAAACAATGGAATCTGAATATTTTCCATGAAAGAGAAATTTGAAGTCATATTTCTTAATTCAGACATATAGGATTTGCACATTTATTAATCCAGTGTGTCACGGATTTTTCACTATTCATTAGTGAAGAAAGTTGTCTAGCAACCACTGAATGCTCACACAGAACAAGCCGTTATTATCTTTTTCTGCTACTGTCACAATGTTAAAATGCTAAAATAAAGGACATCTCAAGGATATTTGATAAAAAAACAAGCTTCTTTCTTCATCTACATTACTAAACAAATTATTTATTCCACTCTAGTCACATAGATAATTTATAACAGCATTTCTAATAAATTTTAGATAATTATGTTAAAAATCTTGTTTCCCATTTGAAACTGTACAACTTTCGAAACTGCCTAAACTTAGCAGCTCCTATCATTATGCTTCTCCTCAAATTTTCAAAAAACTTTACAAGGTGTTCAGAAAACACTGATTCAGCAAATGTTTCACAGCACTATCTTAATTTCAGCAAATTTAAAACTTCAGGATGTACCATCACACATTCTACTCTAGAATGAGGGAGACTTACCTGTCCAGAGAGATCATGTTGTGCAGGTAGCTGGAGGAGGTCAAAGCCCAGCTCTAAAGCAAGGAATTTGAACCTGAAATCTTGCATTGGGATTCTCAGGATCTGGTGTCTGACAATGAGTTCAAAAAAAGGTATCATCAAGATCATCAAGGAAATGGGAACTAAGGCTCTCAGACTTGTAGAACCCTCCATCCACAGAAGAAACATCCTCTGAAATTTGGGAAACTGTCTAGGATCTGCAGAAACTGAAGGCTGAGAAGTCTGTGAATGCTGAAGTCAGTCAACTCTGTTTCAGTTCAGAAAACTAAAGCTGAAGTAGGTAGGGTTTTGTTTGTATGATTGTTTGTCAGTTTTGGTTTAATACATATTATTCTAAATGTTCCTTCCACAAAATTCTTAACCATGACAGGTAATGTTGTGAATCATAATGAAAACTTTTCCTAAATTAATTTTCCACAGAATATATATCTGGCAAATTCTGGAATTCCTCCTTTGAAGAGAGATGCTGTATTGGAAAAAATTATGTCACTGCCTTGTTTCCTAATTGAACATTTGAGAATCAGGCTTCCATTGCCTAAGAATTCAAAACCAGTCAATTCATTTTCCCCACATCTCAAACATCTCATATTCCATCTCGCTGTAACAATGAACTAAGAATGTACCTGAAACTTTACACAAGTATTTTGCATTTGTTTTCATATAATATTTTACCCCCAATTTGGGTTACAATTTAGCTTAATTGTGCCAAATTATCAGAAGGACATCATTTGCTTGAAATCTTTTCCTTCTCTCTACTGTCATTTTTACAGGCAGCTCAGCAGATAATTTTATGCTACTGCAGTCACACAAGGCAGATTCTAATATTGATCTGAATTTTCCCCTTGAATATGATTTGCATTCTTAGCCTGATCTTTTTTTTTTTTTTTTTCTTCCCATAGAACATGATTTACATTCTTATGTCTGGCTGCTTCATTTTAAAGCCATCTTGAAAAAGTCTCTTTCTAATCATCCTTCTAAATTCATATGGGAATAACTCTTCCTACTGATGCTTAGCAGAGGAAAATCTCAAATAAATTGATGCTATTCTTGCAGACTATAATAACTGGAAACTGTATTTGTTGATGGAAATTAGAGACTTTTTTATAGCTTACTAATAATCTAGCTCTGGGACAGCTAATTACTAGGGATTGTAATGTCTGAATACTGAGGAAGTGCATTCAATCTTCCGGCTGGTCTAAATAGGAAAAAATAGCAAGATCAGCCAAAGACCATCCTTGTGGCATAGTGGTCTCCAGTATAAAAACTTATTTTGCATAAAGGAAGAGAGATACATTTTCTTCAGATTAAACATAGGTAAATTGTGGAAAATTAATTTCCCTGTACCCATGGCCTAGTTCTACTTGCCTCCCCTACCCATTGCATATGTGTTGGAGGGGGCATATTCATTCAAGTGTATAAACATGGCCTCACTCCTTTTGCTCTGCTGGACGCTCTCCAGACTTGCTTGCAAGGCTAGTTCCTCTTTCATGAGACACAAAACTGCACCATTCAGATTACACAATCCATTATATCCAACTATCAAAATGAAGGAGTAACTTATAAAATTGAAGTGTTTAAGTCTCATTAATTTTGCTTAAATTTAAAAGCACATCTGGGACAAGGACTGGTGATACTTATGTTCTCAGTTTTTCTTCCTAACTTAATTCACTTTGCTATCTCTTTTTCTAAAAGCACCTATTTTTCTTTTCATTTGAAAAGAAAAGTGCCTTTTCAAAATTCTATTAGGTCTGCATGATGAAAATTAATTTACCTTACATTGTTATCCCCTTACAATTATTACATTCATCTTTTTCCACATACTCTTTATTCACTAGAGGTAGTAAATATTATACTTACAGTTCTTGAACACAGCTGACATACAACAGTTGTCCAAAAACACTGGAAGAGGAGGAATGGGAAACCATATTTCCCTAGCATTTTATTGTAGTGGGAGTATTGTATAACACTGGAAAGACAAAATAGAGAGGTTTTGTACTTAACTATTCTATTTGGTTTTAAGTTTATGATTGCAATACATCATATGGGAAAAGCAAACTGACAGATTTTAGGAAACTCCAGATAGAACAGACTCGGGCATACACACCTGTTGAGCGCCTCATCCAACATCAGACATTTGACTGGATCTTGATTACTTAAAAATTCCCCTAAGATGCCTGCAGAAGAATTGTAAATATATACTAAAACACCATATTTTGCACCATACACAATATTTTCCTGAGGCTGAAAGCAAAAGACAGTACTAATGACAGAGATTCATGTTGCTTAGAGTATTACCAGCCAATACACATTTATGTCACAGGTGAAAATAGGAAAATCTATGGCATATTTCCTGCTTTTGTTAACTGAGTACTACTTGTTCCAATTAATTTGAAGTTCAATTCATCTTTAAATAAAGAAACAAAAGATATAAGTAAATTCTAATAAGTTCTCCAACACTAATTTGAATCATTAACACTCATACAGATGCTCCCAACTGAGCTCAATTCCCCATTCATACCTGCCTTTACCCACAAGCAGAAAAGATGGGTGGGTCAGAGAGAAGTTGCAACTCTCTACTTTGTAAAATGAAGGAAATCTGCTCCAGAATAGTGATGTTGTGGGACTGGCAGAATATCATTTGCATCATCAGAAGCTGCATCTCAATGGTACTCCCTTCAGTTGCAACCTCTGTCAGACCTCTTATCCATCAGCATTTTGAGTGGTACCATTTGGCAGAGGAAGCTGCAAATTCAGAGTGTTTACCTAAATAAGCCACTTTCACTCTAGAACATGCCCTTAACCAGACCATAAAATTGCAGCACATGCATGTAGGTGGGATTTCTTCATAAAAGGAGAATAAATCTGGGCATTTACAGGACAATTACTTTTACCATGAAAAAAATCATTATACAATGCAAGGTATTCAGAATTTAGTCCATCGTTAGAATTAATGATGTGATCTTGCATAGCATTGCAATCTAGAAATTACACATTTGAACTAAATCACATTTTCCTGTGCTATAATTAATCAGGCTTTGTAAATTCCTAGGCCTTGTATTTGCCCAAAGAGAGCTGAAGCCCAAAGTTAATAGCACAGTGACCTTACACTCCATACGCAGTAAGTTAAGAGATGTAGAAAACTTTAGAGGTTGATTCAGATCTATGATGAGACAAATCACTCTCGAGGGGCCTGAATTGCCTTCTAGAGGTGTCTGTCTCTTCATTGATTATATAGTGTGTGCAAGATGGTAAGGCTCCTAATCTGTATGGTTCAAAGGGACAAATCTGCACCTGAGCATTCTTGGTCCTTTGCCAAATTGGGCCTTTTAATCTATAACATATTTTACATCACCAATTTTAATGATCATGTCAATATGCTCAGAGGTTGTGGCAAAGTCTTTACTGAGACAAGAAAAATCAATGTGCAAAATCAGAGTATGTTCAGTGGAATTTACCTTTTTCTTTTTAAAAGTACAAAAAGAAACACTTCTGATTGTTTCACATACATAATTTATCACTGTTGTTCTGATTATTAATTTATTTCTTTATTGCTGTTATGCTTTTAGACCTGTATTCTCGCTTATGGGAGTCTTTCTGTTCCTTTCTGTTGTTCCACAGCACTTTCTTAGTGTTATTTAAGCTGTGGTAGCCCATTAGTCTGTGCTACCTCTTAGTGGATGGAGGTCATATAGATTTTTTAATTTTATTTTATATTTTGAGATGCTTGCTTTCCTCGCTATTTTAAAGTGCTAAGTAATTACTCTCCTCTTCTAGCTATCATAACACAATTAATGGGCTGATTTTCTACAAAGGTCAGTCCTTTGAATAGTGTAGTACAATCATGGGAATAGAAATGAGGCAAGTTAGCTACCCCGATTTCTTGCTTTAAAGAAACCACCTATGTCTGAAAAGTCTTTCAACCTGTTAATCAGATTAGCAGAGGGACCTAATCCTCTGAAATACTGATTGCTCCTCAATACTTCTTTTTTATACTCTATACTGCCCCTTTAGTGTCTTTCACATTCAGCATCCTCCTTTGTCTCGTAATACCCTCATGTAATTGATTCTTTCCTGTGTTTTATCAATGAAAATATTAGAGAACAGGGCAGAACAGGAACCTAAATATGCCAAACAGAAATCCTGTCATAAACAGACAACTTTGGAATTAATTTGTTATTAATATAAATTGCATATAATCCAAAGTTATATTTTTATCTGTGCCTGTGTCATGTAAGTATTTGTTATTTGGCACTGGTGTGAAAGATTCATTTATTAACAGCTTTTTTATCAGCTATTTCAGTTCCTTTAAGCATCTTTGGAAGATGCCTGTGCTTTATACAGCTAAGCTCTTTTGTTCATGAATGAATTAATGTTATTTCACATATGATTTTTACTTCTTTTATAGATAGATAGATATAAAATACTAAAAGGAAAAGTTCAGCAGCTACTTACTCTAATCTGGCAATGTAGAGTTGCTGTTTTTATTGTTTGCATCAGTTTATTAGGAAATCCAGGGACTCTGGAAGACTTTTAATCCATGCAGTTAGTAGTCTCAAGTGTTAACATATCTGCATTAGTGGCACACCAATGTTTTGCCAAGATTTAAAATGCCAAATGTCTTATGGCACTTCTGAAACCATCGCCAACACTGAACCAACAGATTTGACACTTGAGATTACAATTGCATGAGGGAAAAAACAACCCTTTTCAAGACCAGCATAACATAGGAATAATTTCAGAAACTGCTCTTAATCTTAAAAGATGCATGCATGATATGCCTATGGATGGAAGATAGGGTCTAAGGCCACAGTAAAAAAATATTCACCATCAAGATTTTGAAAAGGTTCTCAAGTGCTCAAAAGCCTGCTGCTGTTCACCTTGTGGGCTGTATGTAAGCGTCTATATATTATACTACATGACTATATTGGCAGATTAGAAAATGTCAGTTGAAAGAGTGAATTCTCTTCTTAAGGCAAATACAAAACTGCTGTTAATATCACGATTCTCACACATATGCCACAAGAAAAAGGAGTTAACTGGAGAAGGGAGGTGTGAGAGACAAGGCATAGGGTTATCTGTAATATATGCAGAGATGATTTTGTTCTTGCAAAAAGACAGAATAGAGAAGAGTTAGGAATTACCAGATTAGAAAACATTTAATAGCCTTCAAAGCAGGAAAGGAAAGTATTTAGAGGTTGCCTTCCATACAAAAAATAATTAGGTTTGACACATGAAGAGGTTAATTCATGAAAAGCTACAAACACTAGGTATATTCCCTAAAAATAATTTCATTCTCCTCCAACGGTAGTAAAAATGTTTCTGGGAGGTGCAGTTAGAACTGTCACAGCTTCAAATAGTTACCTTCTAGTTCTTGGCCTCCTCCTTTCCTACCTTCTCAAGGAAAACCTTGCTTGTTTGCATGCATCCATCACAGTGCAACTTGTTCTGGTTCTATTCCTAAATTTCATCCATATGACCACAGCCATATGAATGAGAAGATACTAATTAAACAAGAATATCAGTTCAATTGTTAGACTAGTAGATGACGTCAAGCAAGGACTGCATATGGGCTCGTATGACCAGAGAAAGACAAAGGAAAAGAAACACCTGGCTTCTGATCTGATGGAGATTTTCTAAAAACTCAAGAGATTGAAGAGAGGTTGGGGGAGCTTATAGCTGAATGCAACACTGTACTAATGAATGCCTTAAAAAACACACAACACAAAGCAGACATAGGCACAGAGAGTGTGCAAAGAAATGTTAAAATGTTCTCCAAACAAGCCCCATAATCATGAACACAGAGCAATAGAGAATTTCATATTTGGACTTATTCAAGTTTTCTGAGTCACAAATTAGCACTTTTAAGAGCTTATCTTTTTCCCAATAGACTTTAATCAAGTGTTTCAGAAGCTGGAAAATGTTTTAAGTGAATAGAGCTCTTAAACAGAGAGCCCAGGGAACAGAATAGCAGCTATTTTGTACTCTTGTTCAATGTTTTAGATTTGCTTTTTTGCTTTGTTGTTGCATTTTTATAGTTTTCAATACAAGTGAAGCACCAGAGGTGTAGGTTTCACAAATAAAAAAGAGAGGCACAGGCAGAAAGACCCAGGCGAGGACAAGTTCAAGCAAAAATTTAAAATTATTTTCTTGACAGCGTCAAGCTGATGATCTTTTAATTGTTCACTTTGCTATGATCTCTAATGTACTTCATGTAGACAAGAGACTGATATTCTCCAAATGACAGAATCTCTGTTTTCCAATATAGTGTATGAAAACACAGTCACTTTCACTTTTTAAATAATACCTCAGGGGGGGGAAAAAAAATCAACACGCTTTATTAACTCAGGCAACCCTAGCTAAATTTTCAGGTAAAGGGTTTTGGAAAATGTAATTAACATTTCCCATTAAACAAACATAGTCTGTCTATACCTGTATGGCAATGTAGGAGGCAAATCTTGGAGAATATTGCATCATAGCAGGCTCATGAAGTATTTGTTCCCATTATCAAATTTATTGAATTGTATCTAAATATGATCTCCTTAACATACTGTCATTAGGTCTTTCCCGCAGTGCCTTACAGTGCCCAATTACCATCTCACACATCTGTCTACTCTCCCTGTGCCACCTACTGTAAAACACCACTGCCTTCCTCTCCTTTGTGCTGGAGCTATAAGCCATATGAACCATCTTTCTCCCTTTTGCCTCTAAATGTCTGTACTTCTACCGTAAAGTCTCAACAAATTCAATTAATATCAGCAAATAATGGGAAATTAATGCTTGCTACTGATACATAATGTGAGAGCTATCAGGCTGCTGTTTGCTCAGTATGATGCTATGTTATGATCGTTCAAACTGAATGAAGCTGATGGGAGCCAGCCTAGGTGCTGATCAGATGAATCCAAGAAACCGCTCACGGGCTTCTCTGCACATGTTTCTGCTGGGGTCGTGATGGCCCGCACTCTCACTCTCTTTAATATGTGATTCATCAGAACAACTCAGAGCAGCAGCACTGACTGTGCACATGAGCCAGCCCAGCTACTGAATGGAGACCTGGGCCTGGCCACTGTGCTCCTGCTCGCTCTTCCTCCAGCTGCCTTATTTCAGAAGGAGCAAAATCCTACCTCCCTTCCTTGACCTCCCGCACCAGCGGCACAGCCACAGGAAGCTGGTTTACCCAGAGACCCAGTGCTCACCAGTGGCTCTTCCCGTTTTTTTCAGAGGCTCTCAGAAGTGCAATATGTGAAGGTGGAGTCTGCCACTTACACTAAAACAGTTACAATTTTGGATGAGACGCGACAGGTTTCCATGCATGTCTGCATGCTCCTCTGTGTGTGCAACCGCTTTCAGCGTTTAACACGACAGATAAAGCTCTGCTTGATCAAACTCACAAACCAAACTCCCTCTTTGCTCAGATGGTGTTTTGTCTGACCAAATTATTCAGCATTTTGTCTTAGTCAGTCTTCCACAAAAGTCAGAAAGTTTAGAAACCAGGTTGCATCACACTTCCATTCATTTTCAAGCATTTCCAGGAAACAACTCCTAAAACTAAGAAACTAATATTGAAAAATCATTATTATTATTACAAAACAACTGTGTCTTCTAAAACCTTACCTGTAAAACTACTTTTGAAAAGGTTTCTTTCTCAAAAAATAGAAAGTCTTTCATTATCTTATGGGAATAAAAGAAAGTACAGAGCTGAC
Source organism: Antrostomus carolinensis (assembly GCF_000700745.2). Taxonomy (NCBI): domain Eukaryota; kingdom Metazoa; phylum Chordata; class Aves; order Caprimulgiformes; family Caprimulgidae; genus Antrostomus; species Antrostomus carolinensis. The sequence goes on along the minus strand of NW_010320945.1, from coordinate 36,537 downwards.
AAGACTAATGACAAGGCAGTTCAATGCAGTCACAGTGCCCAGCAGAGATTAGGTTATCAGAGTTCCAACACCAACTTGAGAAATGTCTTTTGAAGACATTATGATTTAACAATTAATAGAAAGGATTGTTTGATAGCCAGATGCAGCCAGATTAAAAAAGACATTCCATTCCAATTACCCATTATTTTGACTGTAACAGATTAACAGCACACTTTGAAGCATTTTTATATCCAAATCTGTGTAATTGAAAGTGAAAAAATTCAATTCACCAACTTCACTACATTTAAAAAAAGAATACTGACTCCTCTTTTAATAACAAATGTGAAATAATTATGACTTTGAACTGAAAGGATGAAAGATACAAGTCAAAACCTGGGAATCAGTGATGAACATTTTCTATTTTATCCATTTTAATAATTAACACAATAGTTCTATGATGGTTTTCAAGTATTTTATATTGCCTATACTGGTATGTATTGAACTAGTTAGTAAATGTTCATTCCACTGAAGTCAATGGCAAAAATCTTTTTACTTTTTAAGAGTTATTCTTTATTAATTTGGTCTCTTGATCCTGACCCTGTTAATTGTTAACAGCAGAGAGATCAAGAGACCTGGGACTGTATCCGATCTGAGTTACAGCTATTGAATATGATCTGAACCTTTCATTGTAAAACTTAATTTTGCACCGAGAGACAACTTGAAATAGCTTTTATTTTTTCTTACATGTACTTCCAATTGAATGTTTAACGCTTCTCTCATTCTTTCCTCCAAAAATGTCTCAAATTCACACCCCAACTTGTTTTTGAAACTTTTCCTGAAAATTTAGAATGGACTGGATATTTCTCTTGCACATTTCTCTTGAAATTAGAGAATTAGATGAGTATTAAAGTTTGTAAAAACTATGGAGCTTTTAATATTGCAATAATTTATGTATTTCATTTTTCCACTATGCACTCTGTATATTTCATTATATATTTTTCTGGTTTACTACTTTTATTTTCCAAGTGCTTTCCCAGTAGGTTTGTTTGGTTTTTTTAAAGTAGTTTTGATGATATATAATTTGATTGGCTGATTATAGAGATAGTCTTAATGAACTTTTATCCAACTTTGACTAGTGAAAGCTAACTTTTCATGGCCTGCAACAGAAGCTGCATTTTTTTCCCCCCATACAGACCTTGAGAGTTACTTTGGTGAAAGAATATGATCTGTGTATTTGTAGTGGACAGTCTTTCATAAACATCCTAAATATCTGGTAATACAAAGTTGTATATAAAGCAGTGTGGGCTGAAAATAACGTCCCATCTGGTAATTAGTAGAGGATGTGGAGTTACAAACACAAACATTTCAAATTTTGGAATTGGTTCCCAATAATTAAAATGCATTTGTTATTACCTTGTTATTTGTCAACTTGTTTAATTATGTTTATATTTTTCTGAGTCAGTCACAACAGCTATATGCTTCCTTTGAAAGATAAAAGTTGGTCTTTTTTATAAATTTGTTTGCCTCAGGTTTGAAACCTTATAGAAAACATCAAATATTCCAACACTTGACAATAAAATCAGAAGTGGCAGTTTGGAATATGTATTCTAAAATAATCAAAAGAGTTCCTTGATGCATACCTCAATAATTATTTACTACATTTTACTCTTATAAATATGGGGTTTTGCCTTACAGATTCAATGAAAAACTCTTAAAAGATATTTCAAATGAATAATTCAAAAAATGACTGACAATATAATTGTTTATATTCTTTCATGTTGGCACATTCACTTTATTCCTTCAATTTATCACTCTCCGTGATATTTATAGAAGTTGAATAAATAAAAGAAACTTTGTAAAGATGCCTTGTCTTTTTTTTTTTTTTTTTTTTTTTTTTTTTTTTTTTTTTAAATACACTGTATTTGCTAATCTGCTCCCACTATTTTGGTTCTTTAGTTGAGAGCTTCTGGTACCACTTGTATACCACCTTTGGTGGGGTTTTAGCTGTAATAAGAAAATACATAAGCACTAGCAATTAAATTGCCTTATCAATTTTCTGGAGCTTATTAACTTGTTTTATTGTAAAGGAAGATTAGTGTCGTCAGTAGAAATAGGAAAATACCTAAGCAGGAGTCCATGGATTAAAGCCGTGATATCTTGTATAAGCCCACCTTTCTGAATGAATTCTTAAAGAGATAGAAGTAAACTGAAGTGAGAATGTAAGGAAATGAAATAAAATAACAAGCTGAACAAACAAGAATTAAAATACTAAGATGGAATTGAAAAATCTTTCATATGTGCAGAAGAATCTCTCAGGGAATGAACTAGGTATCCTGTGAAGCAGAACAGTCTTATTTAAAAAAAAAAATAAAAAAATCTTAATAAATCCATAAAAACCAGGACAGCCATAAAGCTACAAAGAGAGATTACAAACTCACTCAGAATAAAAATCTGCTTGGGGCAAAACAAAGATATATAGGCAGATATAAGAACAAACAAACAACAGTAGCAAAGGAACAGCTAGGAAGATAGGAAACGGAGACCAAGACACAGAATTAATGCTTACAAGGACAGAAAGGATTTTGAAGTTATGAGCTTGGCAGCAGCAGCAGCAGCTCATAAAAAAGGATGGAGGTGCTTTCATGTTGGCAAAAGCAGCCTCTGCTTTTATCCTTATTTCCCTGTATTGTATTAATGGCTATGGATCAGATTCCATTCAGTCTAAAGGGTAATTCCCAAGCTGGGATGCAGCACATAGCTCCCATAACATACTCCTCACAAAGCCCACATGACTAGTGCCATACCTTAAATTACATTTTGAGTCTATAACTCCTTGAGCTTCCCACAGCTATCCCACAGTGCAACACCAGATTTGAGAAATATATGGTCTACGTTAGCTAGTACGTGTGTGAAGCAGTACAGAAATCCAACACAAGGTTGTGAAGTTACAAACTGATTTTACTCAGAATATAAAAGCATGATTCAAATTTGACGACTGTAATCACTACATGGAAATTTGAATTAGCTTAATAACTAAGTCCATAAGAGAGGTTTTGACAAGAAAGTTTTAAACTCAACTGTCTCAACAGTGTTACTTGCCTAAAAAAAAATTAACAAGTATTTCTGAAGGTGTTTTTCCTAAACAAAAGCCTCAGCTTGGAAAAACAGAGCCTAAGAAATGCTTAACTTATTAACTGTTGGGAGACAAAGTCATACATTATGGCTGTGAGGAAGCTGAATGAATAGTTGAGTTTCAGCAAATTAATTATGATTAAATCAGGATGAAATTTTAAAGGGAAAAAAACAAACTACAAAAATATTCTCCTGGGATCAATGCCACCTCCCTAGTTTTCAGCCAGACAGTTATGTTTAAAAATATTTTGTTCAGAATTCAGACATCTGCTTTACTATGTGTTTGTTTTGCAGGTTTTGTGGTAGAGGGACTGGCAAGGGATGAGGTCTGCTGTTTAAAATTCTGGCCTGCCTTTATCTTTTTTGTCTTCAATTTATTAACATATTTAACTGATTGAGAAATATATTTAAAAATTTGCTAAGGTCCCACTGTAATTCCAAATAAAATTAAGTATGTGCTTAAGTACTTAATGGAATGAAAGGAACAGTCACTCTACTCTTTGCTTTTTTGTTTACTGAAGACTTGTACTGAATTCAGTTAATTGCTTTTCAAAAAGAAAAAATCTAGAAAACTTTGTTAATTCAATAAGGAGCTGCAATAAGGCAAGACAAAACATCATCCACAAAATACAGACTTTTTTCTTTTCATTGCAGCAGCACTCCAAGGCAAAAGGACACATGGGCAAAGGGTAGCTATCATTTATACTACCACTGCATTCTGAGGAACAGCCTTTTAGACTGTCTTGAGTTCTGAGAGAAAATAAGTTCAAAGAGCAGAAGGTTGCTTAAATGGATCTCTAACTACTAACACAGGAAAGGAGGAATGTAGTGGAGAAAGGGAGAAGTCAAACCAAACCTAAAACAGAGGGATTTATATGTTGGTAGCAAACTAAGCTGCCATAAAACCTTGCCTAGTAAGGGTATTAATGTAAGTGCATATTGCTCTGTTGGGGAGGAACATGTTCCACTCTTAAAAGCTAAGAACTTCACAGCATTTATATGTTCTGCTACTCTCATAAATGATGCTTTGTAGCATTGATTCTGTCAACACTGTTCTTAATCCTGACATTTTCTGACATTTTCCATTTTGTAAAATAAAAATAGTTTAAAATTTTTAGCTTTGACCTTGACATAATGAACTGATGGATCGCAGCAAGGAAATGGAGATAATATGATCGTATTTGTTCCAATTTATCCTTCTGATGCTATCAAAACTGCAGATTAAATTAGAGTTTTTATCAGAGGTGCCTGGAAAATGGATATTCTTTTCTATGGTGGGGGAAAAAATCCCACATACAAATGTTTCATGTTATATTAGGACAGAAGGCCAAATATTAAATAATTCAGGAAGAGTTTCCAAAAGAAAATGCATTTAGGGACAAACAACTGGATGCATATTTTTTCAGCTTGCCCAATTTAACTACTTCCCTACAATCTAAATAAATATCCAATTTAAGAGCCTTCGGTGTTATGAATAAAGCAAGATGTTACGCTGTCTCCTGGATAGGCAAGAGCTTGGTACTTTTAATACTTAGAACTTGTTTCCTACAATTGCTAAGCCGAGTCTCATATTAGTTTTGATGTGTTAGAGCAAGTCTTGTGTTGTCAGCAATAATTGTGATCCAGGGCAAGTCACTAGAGTGCTTATGCAGATAACACTTCTCATCAAAAAAAATAATAATCCAGTTAGGAAGAATTTGGAATAAAATGCTGAGGTATTAAAATGCATATAGCACTAAGAATTGTCTACTCTGTGTGACTCAGGGACCAATCAAGCCTGATGATAGTCAAAAGGCAAAACAGTTTCTCTTCTCTCCTTTAATCCCTCTCTTACTAGTAAAAGCACACCATAAAGAGAGCAGTGAAATACAAAAACTTTAAATGAAATCATAAAATGCACAGATGTGATACAAACACTTGTTTCTGCCTTGTATTAGTTAAAACAAATGTCATTGCTTGTATTGTAAGACCTGTGATAAATCAGATCAACTTGTCTGACAGCGTCATTTCGCATAATAGAATCGATTGCTTATGTTATATATGTCTTTTCTTCGGACAATTTCAATAGTAAAAGCCATAAGAATTGAGAATAGGAAATAAGTGGCTTACAGTATTATAGTGTTTCATCATCATATTGCTACACATTGTCCTCTTTTTCTGTCTTTACTCCTTTCTTCTTCTTAGAAGACCATCTCAGAAGGGTTTTATGTACTGAAATTTAAGCTTCCATTATATCATACTGCCTTCACACATTATATAGATTGAGGAGAACAGTCATGGCCAACACCTAGAAAGAACAAACAGGCAGCCAGTCTGTCTCAATCATCCAGGTTGGAAAGAAGGTAAGGAACCTCAACTGGGTCTGGGGTAGCATCCTTTCTAACAGTATGACAAGTAGTTAGTAACTGACAGCAGAATTTACTTTTCAAGGCAACATCAGGAACCATATCAATGGTCAATGAGAAATCATCATCCTGTGGACTCTGTATTTCACCTGGCAGCATAGCTTACAAACAAATTGGTAATGAGTCACACTTCATCAGAGTAACCTGAAAAAGGTTTCGCAGAGATGTTGATGGACTCATATTTTACCCATAAAAAGGCCTTCTCAAATCACTGTGGCCAAGCTGGCATAAATATCTATTCCCGGTGCGTTTCTGCAAGAAAGAAAAAAGGAAATGCACAAGGCGAAAAGACCTGAATGACGGGATAGAGAGCAGAAGGGCAAGAGTTGAGCAACTGGAGATGGAAAAAAAGAGGAGGTACTACAGGCTATAAGGTAGGAAGGAGCTAGGAAAAGGGAAGGTTAGCAAAGAGGGGTGGTTAGTGAGCATGTAACTGGAAATATGATGGTTGAAAAGGTTTAAAGATTCACACTGTCATTTTAGCCATTTTGAGTTCTTCCATGGGTTTCTCCCACATCAAAATCTAACTTGAAGGATTAAATCTTGGCTTGATAATGTAGACCTTTCTTTGCTTCTGTGTAAGACTACTTGTCTCCTTCAAATAATTTTAGATAAGTAGATGTGTAAAGATCCTGTATGCACAAACAGAAAAACACACAACTTACCCAGCTTAGGCTAGGCATCCTCTCTCAGTCTCCATCGCCTGCTCCCTCCAGCAAGGTGAAAGGAGCGCCCTTCAATTTGGCATGAACCTCGGCACACAGAGCTGAAGGCTGGCAAAGTGTCTGAACAGATGAAAGAGATATCAGCATTATAAGTAACCCCCTCCAGAGATGCATTCCACAAAACCAACCATAACCTTTTGACAAATAATCTGAGGCTGACATTATCTGTAAATTCCTTTCTTGGAGAAATCTATAGAATTGAAAAACTGAAACAAGGCAAGGATCTTAGAGCCATTTGTCCACTCTCCCACCTCTTCAGACAAGCCCAAGGACAAGCCTGTAAAAGGCTGACAGAGCTGGTTTCAATGATGCTTATCTTCAGCATGATCCATATTGGCAGTTTTAACTTAAATCTACTGCTTTGTCTTCCAAAGAGGGACAAGCACTTTAAATAAATCTACTTTTCCTGTGCTCTCTGTTAGCACTTCATTTTCTCTAAAATGAGTAAAGAATCCATCCTGATTTAACAGACATCTGGGAGAGATGGGAGTAACAACATTGGTCACGAAATCTTCAGGACTGCTCCAGAAAATCTTGTAGCAAATGTCTCGGGTCAGTAGTTTAAACTCATTCAGAACAAAGATAGATTTTCCCATGTTGCTTACTAGCCTCTTTGTGTCTTAGTCAAATCTTATTGGAGTCAAAGAAAATTACCTGGACTGAACCTTTTGCCTGTCAAAGATGGCTGCTTTCCCACACTTCATAAGCTTCATATTTCTTTCTGGTTCCTAGATGGCAACCAGTAAGTGAAATTTCAGGAAGAGAATTCAAAACAGATATATCTACCTGCATTTTCTCAACTAACTTGGATAGGAAAAACAGTTGTTTAGAGTGATCATATTCCATTTGTAAAAACACAGTATCCAGTGTAGTGAAAAATCCCTGAGAATTATTCTTTTTAAAATATATTCTAAGTAAAATTCCATGTCCCACAAAGGAAAAGTGACTACGTCATGAACATGAGGAAGACAACCGCATTGTGTTGTAAACAGCGATGTCAGTGGGAAAAAGCTGTTTGCTTATTTTTATTTTCCCTCTAAAATTGCAACTGTCATGTAAACTCTTTACTAAAAAGATCAGAGCTAGTCACTAAAGTGCTAGTCAGAAATGCCAGGCACTGCAGAAATCAGAATTTTAATTTGAGTTTTGAACAGAACGAAGCCTTAACATAGCTCTCAAGCTATCTAAATATGTAAAATATTAGCTGAATGAATGAAGGAAAATAACACAGCTGGTGACTATTTAACAAGGAAGAGCAAGACTGAGTTTTTGTTAAGTTCAAACAAGGATGTTCACAAATAAGTTCTTACAAACTATGTAAAATCAGATGTTGTACAAATAAACATCTGTATATCTATTTATCTCTCCAGAACAAGGCTTTGACAATAAATAATCATAATGAAGGTTTCTCCAAGAACACTCAAAAATCCTGAACTCTGAAAGAGCCTTTAAATGTTTGGTTAAGTTGATACATATATATATATATATATATATATTTATATACACACATTTGAAAGTAATTTATGGCAAAGTTCCTTTAGAAGCATCTCTTCTTTCTTTACATTATTTATCTTCACCAACTTATTCTTTAGCATCTGGGAAGACTAATTTAGGCAAAGAAAATTTCCAGCTAAAACCAACATCCAACTTTTTTATAGTTTTTGGACTCCAGCAACATAATAGCTACTCAGAGAGTATACACAGACTGCTCCACCCTCATGCTGGGCTGAGTCGCAGCAGCTGTCCAACATATGTCTCTACATTCTTAGGTAGTTTATTTTGCCATCACAACATTACAAAATGTAAAGTTTTTCCTCTGCAGGCAAAAAACTTAAGTGGGTCAGGACCGGCATATTAACCTGCACACTTACAATTCTGCTTCCCTGAAGAAATGTTTTCCTTTTTGTACAGAATCCCAGCATTGTTCAGCAAATTCATCTGGCAGGAATGACGTATCTAATTTTTTAAAAGAGAGAAAAAATAAAAAGGAGGTATAATAAACTCAGGAGCTGTGCAGATGAAAAGCTACAAGCCGTTCAGGCACTGATAAAACTGAAAGGCCAACTGATAGTTATGCATCTGTCCCCACAGTCCTACTAGCTGTCCTTTCTCCCACTCCTGCCAAGACTACAGATAATGAAGCACCTTTGTTCTAATAATATGCATAATAGTTCTCTTTGCTTCATATTTTCATGGCTTGTATAGGTCTGCTTATTTTTATGTCAGAGTCTCTTCTGCAAGCCAAATGTTTATTTTCATGGCAAACCTTCCAGGGCTTAGCTTGGGAATTTTTGATTAAAAGAACTTCTTTTTTAAGTTTGAGAGGTTTGTAAAAGTATTTTAAATTCTCTAATTTTCCACTAAGTTCCAGGTTAGCATGGTCCCACAAAACCCTTTAGTGGTAAACAGTTGGACTAAGTCCACTCTGGATCAGCTAAAAGAAGAATGAAGGAGAAACTAGCCTGCTAAAGTCAAGTCTCTGCTTCTGCCCTGAGACAGAAGTGCAGCCATTCCCTTTCCCAGCACAGGATCTTGCTGGTCCATTGTCCAGGTAGGAAATCAGGACCACACTTGCTGCCTGTCAGCCAAGGACTGCATTTCCCTTTACTGTGGCAGGAGGACACAATATATTAACTCATCTTAAAGGTGTTAACTCATCCCTTTAACAAAGCAGAGGAGCATTACTTAGGAGCTTCTCAAACTAAATGGGAGGTCAACCCAGTCTTCCAGTCACCTCCCACAACTATGAGTATTTAATGCACGGTTGCTTTCATGAAAACCCATGCACATTTTAATTCCACCCTGAATGTATTTATCCTTTCCAGTGTTTTTTTAATGTATTTAACAGGTAGAATATTTCAATATATCACAGCATTTAAAGCCCAGGTTCCTGTTTTAGCCTCTCATTCCTGCAGTATTGAGTCTAATCATTTCCAGTACCACAAAACAACTTAATAGGCTGCAAAAACTTGATAAGACAATGTAATTGCCAGCTTTTATGTGTATTCTTAAAATAGCTACGTTCCTCACAGAGGTTGTACAGGATATAAGTGTTAGCAGAAACAATTAAAGAACTGAAGCAGATTAGAGAATTATAGCATGCAAAACCTATAAAAAATGCCAAACAAAATGTCCTTATTCCTTGTATTGCATAAACAATAATTTCAGATACTGGAACAATTTACTGAAAAAAACAGAAAATTTTGTTCACTATGAATAATGAAGATAATATTTACAAGTGCTACAGGAAAAATAGGTCTAAAGAATCTTGTATCAGTTTAGGTAATGGAAGCTCCTGAAATGTATTAACTTGTATCTTAAATATTTCAGGTATTCAAGACAGTGGAAAGATACAGTCACTTACTTATTCCAAATACCGGTGTTCAACACATCACCAGTTAGAAGGTACAGTCTTTATTGTAAGTTATTTCCATTCTCAGTGTTAACACCTTGCCCAAGACAAGACACCTCCTGCTTGTGTTAAAGACTCAGCCTTCTAAATCTAGTGCCGTGATTCTGTCTGTGGCACGTCAAACAGAAACTCATTATTTCAACTATATCAGATATAGCCTCAAAGAAAATGTGTGCTAGCACTCTCACATCTATGTTATACTAGTAGTACTATTTGAATAACTTCAGGGCTCACTTCTATATGTCCTTTGGCAGATGGTCCCCTTTGTTATCCAAAGCCAAAAAAGGTCAGCTCCCTTAAATAATAAAACAACTGTGAAAACACAAATAGGATTGATTACAGAACACCAGTTCTCCTCTAATCTTGACTACTATCAATAAAGTATATTTTCTTCTATATATCTCTTGATCACATTTTAATATATGCTTTGTAGCCACATTGTCAGGAAGTAATATAGGTTAACATTTCTATTGTGCATCATATTAAAAAGATAGCAAGGTTTTTTTCAGGGCAAAGAAAGGGTAAAACAAAAGGATTTGTACCAAAGTGATTTGGAAGACACTAAATTAATCTTACACTCCAAACAATCTGCAAGTGAAAAAATACTTGACTCAATCTGTCAGCAAAGTCAGACAGGCATCTGATCAACTCAATGGAAATCCTTTTACAAACTCAAACTATGATGAATGCTATAGCCTCACTTGAAGAAATGGTATACCTTATACTCACATGCATGGTAATAAGGATGAAATTTGAAGTCTGAATACCTGATCAAGGCATTTCTTTGTTTCATGAACAGAATCACTCCATTAAGTGTTTAATCAAACAGCACTGTTCTATCAAAGGATGAGACCTCTAAAATAATGATCCCAAGAACTCCCCATGACAGAAAATTTCTAAATTACATGACTAGACAAATTCTGAATACCTGTTCAGTGCAATAAATCTCAGTAAGAAGATGAATTATCAAATCAGGAGATTTCCAATCAGTATGCCTGCAGATTGCCTGCAGTACAAATTTATGCTGTGGAATTATCAACATAAAATATTATGCATGTAAGTGCAGCAAAAACAAAGCAAATGGACCTGTTTTATATTTCTATCTTTGCTCGCCTGAAAGTCCAGGTCAACTTAAATTTTTTCTAGTACATTTGATGATCAGATCATTCATCACCTAACATCTTCAACTGCTATAGTACAGAAAGCAAAAGGATAACCTGATATATGAGGGATGTTAAGCTCTCATTTCAATCACATCCAGAGGTTGCCAAACAGCTGCTTCTTAAAAATCAAGCTGTAGATGGAATGACAATACTGCAGTCAAAGCTAGGGCTCAGCTCTATCCACATTAGCTTTTACTATCATGAAAAGCAGCAGCTTAGCTGTATGTCTCATTCAAATCCCAAACGGGCTTTCCAGTCCATGCTTTGCTCAGTGGTCCTGCAGTTACTATGGTACTGAATCCCAAGCATTTTCATTTAAATCTGTCTCAGGTTAGTCCCTCCTGTAGCTATGTTACAAAGTGAGGCCGTGTGACAATGGGGAGCTTCACCATTTTTCCCTTTGAATAATCACATTCCTCCTCTGTAGGAGGGGAAAGCTGGACCTGAGCCACAGCAGAAAGGTGTGGGGACTCCTGAGGATGCTGCCCTGCTGTGCTCTTCTGAGGACCGTGGCGGGTACTGCCTCTTGCAGAGGTAACAGCCTAACAATCAGTCACTACCAAACACAGAGCCACAACAAGGAAGTTGTTTCCTTCACTTCAGCCACAGCCTAGATGTGCTTCATTCTGGCAAAGCAGATGTTCACATCACATTTGACAATTCTGCTTTTAGCTGGAGGCTGCTCAAAAGACCGCACACAAGCAAAAGCAGAGGGAGGAAAAGCAGAAGGACATAAAAAAAGGCATGGGGATAAGATAAAGGTTGAGGACGTTCTTTTCCACTAAGAACGAGGACATACTATTCCATATTAAATACATATGCTAAAATATACAACTCATTGGGAACAAAACCACACAGAGAGCTCAGGCACGTTAGTGGAAAATGCTCACTGACTCCAGGGCAAGATTTTGCCTTAGTTATGTCGAACAATAAGGTTAAAAGTCTGACAGGAATAATGTTTTGCCAGATGATGTCAATCCCTTGGCTTAGTTTATATTGGAAATCGGGCAAAGAGAGTATTCTAGGGAAATATCACCTTCATTCGGTACTAGAAGGTCCTGGAAGCTCACTGAGACACACAAGAGCGCAAGCACCTGCTGTGCTTTTCCTGAAAACTTGTCATTTGCCACATGGAAAAAGGAGACAGACAGAGGGAGGGGAGGTGTTGAGTCCTAGCGTGGGTAGTTGTATTGCTGACATTTAGCAACAGTAGGCTGACTTTCATTGCTGAAAGTAAGCCAGAAAGGCTCAGGAGAAAGTTTGCAGTATCTGAGAAATACTGCAAAGAGAGAAACTCAAATATTAAGCAGAACAACACAGCAATTGCTATTTAAATGACAAGCAGATACTGAGTTTGGAACAAGGTAACTATGGGAACTTCTTCCATTCCTAAGAGATGATTGCAAATCAAGGCCATGGCCCACTGCTCAGTACTTTTATGAAAATTTGTAGATCAGACTCTCAGCTTGTGTGCTGACTTGGTCCTAAGAGAAACCATCTTGATTTACACTATCCAAAAGTGAAGCCTTAGCACATTATTAGATTTACAGAGATAAAAGATATATGTCCCAGTGTTAGAAATAATTCCGTTTATAAATGTTAAAATGAATAAATAACTCCAATTTCAAGCAGCTCCTGATCTCTGAAGGGTTTTATAGCTACAGTGATTATGAGGGCAAGTAATGATAAAACATTCCAGCAAATATGAGAGACATGTCTGAGACTACAAAACAAAAGTTCTGTAATCTAGGTTCACCCTAGATTCATTTTGATACTGTCTATTCATGTCTGAACAGGTCCCCAGGAAACAATGACACATGAAAGGCCTCTTCATCTATGAATATGTGACACAAAATGAGCCAAGATCTTAATGAGTAACTTTTCAGTTTCAGTACTGAAATTTCTATTCCCAGTGATGGAGAGTCATGCTTACTACAACTAACCACTCTGTTGTCCACCACTTAAAATACAGCTTTGCAGGTATGAAAGACCTGCTACTATTGTTTAGTTTCAAAGCATAATTTACAAAGATTTTTAATTTGAGTACACCCCAAATGAGTGGCACTTTTCTTAATTTGATCTAGGTTGACTTATCACGATAAGTTTCTTTTCTCTGTTTCAGTTATGTGTAGGCTGTTTCATTCATTGCTTATTGTGGACACTGTTCCTGATATGTGAACAAAGGTTTCTGAAAAATATTAGTTGAGGACCTGAACAGGAAAACCTGGCAAGATCTGAGATTTTGAAAGTCACGTATTCCTTAGCTGTAAGGATGCTGCTAGATAAAAACTGAAAAGGGAAGAGTCCATTTTTTTCCAATCTAGCTGATGAAAAAAAACATACACATCTGATGATTGTAGACATTATAACAGTCGCATGGGTTCCACTGTGTTAAAAACAAACAAACAAAAAAAAAAACACAGATACAAATAAATCTTTCAATAATTTAAAGAAAGTCACACATAGACTTTAACGAGATACAGCTCTGTTGCCTACAGCTTATGGCTTCCCTCCTCCTCCAAATAAATTTTGATCTCTTTCTTGTTGAATAGTGGCCATTGTCACAAGAACTCTGCATTAATATTCTCAACCATAAAGGCAGAACTGTTCTAACAGAGAGCTTGCAGCAGAATAACTCTTATCTGCAAAAGAGAATATCATTATGGGCTCCAATAAGAAAGAAGTAGATGGAAGGATGTTGAAGAAAGAACAGAAAACTGCTGCAAAAAGATAAATTACACATAATTCCATCTAGGAGCATAAAAATCTTTTTTTTTTTTTTTAAGTCACATTCTTTTATGTCACTGATTTCAGAAAAGAAATAAAGAGATGGTGAAAGATAAGTCTAAAAACTACACATAATGCACTTAGCAAAATAAGGGAAGAGTAAGGAACATAAACAGTACACAAAAGATACTAAAATCAACAGACTCATCTAAGCCATATTTATTTGCATTAGTTTTTATTTTTAAAATGTACAATTGCTCTTTTATCATAAGCACTTCACATTAATCCAAGCTGTATCTTGGGAGTTTGTTGTGTATGTGCCAACTTTCATATGAGTGAGACATGGTTATTAGGCTTTTAAATAAAATATGTGAAACTCAGAAGATGATCAAGATCATTTGTGCATTTTAATTGAATGACTACTGGAAAAAAAGGTATTTTTATCACATCACATCTTAATAGAGCCTCTGGATTAAATACTAATTAATTTGCCACCAAAGTTTGCTGTTAATCAGTTGCATGTCAGCATACATTCTGAGTGACATTTAAATTATAAAGTATAGTGGGATTATCTCCAGTCTTGCAAATTACCTCTTTATAAAAGTCAAAGTAAACATTATGTGCTCACTAGAGGTATCATTAGTCTCCTGTTTACTCTGTGTATAGTTCTTTGGATTATAGGTTGTCTCAGTCTATAGATATAACAGATCACCTTAGAAAAAAGGAGTTACAAGTTTTAAGACTGACCTTTGAAGATCCAACCTCCAATGAACAACCTCGTTAACAATTGTCTCATTAGGTTTATGTGTAGCTGACAGCGTTTCTCCACAGTAGAGACTAAACTGAGCCTCCCACAGAACACTGAAAATGCTGATGACTATCACCAGTACATTGGTGTTGACTCAAGCTCTTAGAAATAGTCTAAAAACTAAAGGAAATGACAATACAGTTGGGAGACGTATGAGTAGAAGCTCACTTTCTATTTTAACTCTGTATGAAAAATGTCCATCAACTAAACAGAACAATTGAAGAAAGATTTATGAAAACAGATGGACTAATGGGTGGATGAATCAATTAAAACAAATAATTGCTGTAGTATCTGGAACAGTACCACAAATAGTTATTGTGGTTTTACATTTTAAAAGTAATAGAAAATCAATTCAGTAAATAAGCAAACCATTTTCTTGAAAGATGAATAATTGGGACAAGGAAGGAGAGAATGTTTTAGCCTTCTTCATGTTTGAACAGTCTATTAGTATTTTATAGAAATTATAATTGAAGTGTCAGCTCCTTTATGTAATGTAAACTAAGGAAGAAGGCTGTATAAGGGGAATGAATCATCAAATTTATTAAAAAGCCATTCATTGAGACTCAGTGTGTACCATATATATCACCATATATGACAAATACATCCATTAAAGCAGCACTCTAACAGCAGAGATAAAGAAGGTCTTCACAGCAATATTCTAAATTTGTCACAGCACAGAAGAAATAAAATCATAATTTCTGCTGAGATGGACAGATTCCAGTGGTCTCAAATTTGTCTGAAATCTAAAGCAAAAATACAGAAATATATTGAGAGATGACTCTCAAAACCTTGTTAAATCCTTATTTTTTAGCACAATTAAGAAGAAAACAATGATAGAATATTAGTTCTAAATTATAATTTTGGTTTCATAGTCACACTTTCCAATGATTTTGAACTTGTCCACAAATCTCAAACCAACAACTGACTCTAAATATAGATTAAGGGATTAGTCAAATGCAATCACAGGGCAAAAAAAAATGTTTCGAGAAGACAAAAGTGCACCAAACTTCCTGAGCATCCACATATGCAAGACATATTTTTCATTTATCATTGCAACTGTTAATATGTAAAACTGCACCCAGATGGAGAAAAAATACCAAGTATGGAAGAAAGTATGCTCTACACAGTGTCTTTTCCCTGTCCTTACCTAATTCATGTAATCCTTTCACAACACAGAGACCCAACTGCTTGGAATTTGAGCAGAGGGTTCTTGTACAGTAGACTCATCTTATTCCTTCTCTTTTGGTTCCATCATCACTGCTCAGCAGAAAGAAGTAATTGTCCTTATACATAGGTGGGAGAATGAGATAGTTACCAAGGAAACAGGCTTAGTTTGACAGAGATTTGGAAACCCAAACCCAGCTGGAGATGGTAAATCTGAGTACCTTCCCCCAGAAAGCATTTGAAAACTAGATGTTATCTGGCAGCAATTAAAACCCAGTTAACTCTTTATTTTTTTCCCCTTTGTAATTCCATCTTTCATTTTATTTATCTACTTTTTAATAATTCTCTTCTTTGACTAAGAGGATTCTAAGAGAATAGTAACGAACACTCCTGAGAGCTGGCACAGATACATCTTTCTATTTAGAAGGTCGATTACTCTTCTATATTCAGGTGAGGAAAGTCCAAGTTGTGCCCCTAGGTACACACATGGGACTCTCACTTTAAACGAAATTCAATCAACATAACCAAGACCAGAATTTCTCCTAAGGCTAGAACTCAGTCCACAATTCAGCACAGTACAGACATGCCATTGATTACTTGGAGAGATGCTATAAAAATGACTAAAAGCACCAGGATAGATCCTGAGCTGGTGTAAATCAATGGTAGCCCCATTGATTTACTCCTAGCCATAGGAGAGCTAATCTAATTTACACAAGCTAAGGATCTGAATCACATTTGAAGAAGTGGGTAGTGGGAAATGATACTGCACAGAGGAGATGTATCAGTGGAATGTAAATATAACAAGAAAACAAGGATAGGGAGAAACTGTTTGAGGTGCTTCGAGATGAAAAGTCCAAGAGTAATGCCGCAAGCTAGACATGAGAAGATCCACTGCAGAGAGTAAAGGTGCATTTTAAAGGATGGACTTAAAATAGAATCTTTTCCTCAGAGAAAGGACAAATAGTATCTCCAGATGCTTTCCATAGAAAGTTACAATTGAATATGAATTTTACCTTAGCTTGAATTACTCATTACTTAAAAGTGATCATAGTTGTGTTTTGTGTGGGAATCCATGACTACAATTTCACTTTTACAGAGGGACAGCAGAAAAAAAAAATCCAACATTTTACACTTATATGGAAATATACACCAGAAAAATAAGGATTTTTTTTTCAGGCCAAGAATCTATGATTTTTTTATCATACTGAGGTACAAGAAAGGCAATGGAATACCCCAGAAAAGTCTGAATAGCCAGCACTTTTCATGGCTTACTTTTTTTTTTACCATTTTTCAGGAAAAAGAGGTGATGCAATGAGAAAAAAATGGAGCCATAACTTTGGTGCAGTGAAACCTTCCCAGCTGAATTCATGAACAGTCTTTCTGAAATCTTCATGAGCGCTGCAACTCTGCATTTCAGATAATAATAGAGGAAATCTATAAAGGCTTCTAGACGAAAAACTTCACGAAAAACAAACAACAAATCAGTATCATGGCAAAGAAATTACATTTAATTATTTTAACAGCTGCAATTGTCTCTAAAAGGAACTCTGCCTAAACCCCCTGGGATTTTGGTAACATATTATCAAGGTTGTTGAAAGTGAAGGTTATTGTTAGTAACCACAATTAACTGATGGATAAACTTTGCATAATGCCTCCCAGGGATGTCCAAGCCTCATGCAGAGTAAGCTTGTTCTCTCACACAGCCCTGACCCACCCTCCCTATTGCAGGAGGAGAAGGGCACAGACCAGCCTAAGCTGATGCAGGTTTCATGAGCTATGGGCTGATTACACTCAAAGATCCAAAATAAGACTTTTCCAACAGCCAGATCACAGCACCACACGGTCTCTCTGCCAAGGGACCTACCACATTAAGCACATATAATTTGATAATCTCCTTTTCCCTACTGAGCTACTTCAGCAGTCACCCTGGACACAAGGTCTGGCAAGGACTGCTTTTGTGAACCTGTGAGTAACTGGAGTGTGTTCTGTGGAGCTTCCCTGTTGCAGTAGCAATAAATCTTTCCCCCTGAGAAATAAAGATAACATCAAATCTAAATTTTCTATGATGTACAGTTTAAGCCATCTAGGTGATGATTGGAGATGCTTTTTGTATCACTGTGAGCTCTGCTGGAAATCTAAACTCTCTAGATATATCTAGTCTCCAGTTATCTAACACACATAATTTTCCTCTTTAGAAGCATGGGATTTAGAAAGAATATTAATCACTTTTATAATAATGATTCTTAATAATTGTAATTAATAACCATATATAGTATAATATTATATATATATATATATAGACACACACTATATAGTGTAAT
The DNA here is from genome assembly GCF_000700745.2 of Antrostomus carolinensis. NCBI lineage: Eukaryota > Metazoa > Chordata > Aves > Caprimulgiformes > Caprimulgidae > Antrostomus > Antrostomus carolinensis. Next base: position 18,701 of record NW_010320945.1, on the reverse strand, counting down.
ACTATATAGCATTTTTCTATTATTTCTCCCCTAGCATCCTGGAATCTGAAAAGGTCACTTGCATTTGGTTAGAGGAGACTATTTAAATAATTGGCCTATTTAAGTTGAATAGCATATTGTATTTGTGTACAGTGTCAGATGCTGTTTCTCGTATTTCTGTATTTCCATTCTTGACAGTTATTAGTCCAAGTTATATAGGTGGTTAAGATTTTTTTTTTACATTTCTATAAAGCTATCTATTCATGCATATTCTTCTATTATTAACACATTTCTACAGGCTGGGTTGATAAATATAGTAGGGATTTTCTTTGGTTTTTTT
>NW_010320945.1:13429-18358 GCF_000700745.2 Antrostomus carolinensis | reverse complement strand
AGATTTTGCATTTTGTTTATAGGCTTTACTCACAGGGAGAGAATTTTAAGAGGGTTAACTCTCAACAATGGGAAAGAAGGACTGGAAAAATATGGATACTTAAAAAAAAAAGTTGCTGTAGAAGCCTGGGCCCAGGCTTGTACTCCAGTAGACTGAAGCCTGCTTCCATGTATAGCCCAGCAAGTGAATTATACAGAAATAACACACTTGGCCCTGTTCCTAAATGTCAGAGCAATAGCTGACCTCTTCCAAATCCTTCTAGTTCGCTGTATGACTTTCACAGAGACGTCATTGTTACTGGTTAACAATTTCTTCCCCTTGGAGATATTTTTTGACTGAATTGAAAAGTTGCAAGGAATTTGGTTTCTGATTGACCCCAGAGGCTTTTTTCCTCTTCCTGAAAACCAGTGAAGAGGTCTGGAGGTACTAGAGAAAGTCTTCTATAAGAAATCACTAGGAAATTTTCAGGGACACAAACTTGGACTTGTTAAATATCCAGGGTAGAGCTTCCATTTTATCTCAAACTAATAGAGTTTCATTCTCCTTATTTAGCCATGTTTTCTGACAAGAGTATAATTTGAAGCTGGAATCAGAGCTATAATTTGATACATCAACTGTATATTTTCTTGTTTTTCCCTAAGCCAGTTAATACTATTTACAGTAATGTCATTGTCTGTCATTGATACACAGTAATATAACACCATGCCATGTAGTTTGACACATTTTAAATTAAAATTGAGCAGCGTGTCCTTTCCCATATCAGTCACATATTGTTCCTGAAATTTAATTGTTTTCAAACCATTATGTTAATTCAGAGATTTTCAGGTGGAGATTGCCAGCTGGCAAGCACTAGATGAGAAATGACATTGACCTTCAAATGTGTATCCACCTCAACCCTCTGAGAGATCACCTTTTTCAGATGGAAAAACAAAAAACCCAACTCGAATGAGAAGAGCCAAGAACCTTGGGAGTTGGTCTGGTTCAGACACCTTTATGAAAAGATCAAACATACTCTTCATACTTCAAGATCATTCTGACTCTAGATTACAAAATAAGACTTCTTTGATTGGTTCCCAAAGCTAGGCTAATACGCTTTAGGCTATCCTTCATCTCAACAGGCTGTGGCATTGCTTCTCTCTTTGACAAATCTGACACACTTCCTGGGTACATGCTCTCTACACATAGAAATGGACCACTGCAGACCTAGACAACATGATTAACATTAGCCATCCCTTATGTAATGATAGAAAGTGTTTGAATAGGCGGAGGAATCTCATCTCAAATCAGATGCTAGCCATTAAAAGTTTCAAAAACTGGAAGCTCTGGGGTACAGACTTACCAAGAAGCCATGGAAGTCAACATTTCTTACTTAATTTTGAGGTTTGCAGATAGAGACAGAATATTTATTACTATTTGATCCTAGTTTTCTGATAGCAACTAGATTCGCCTAGCATCCAAGCAAAAGAAAAGTATCTTCCTCAGATCAGGTGAAAACTACATGGACTATTGTATCAATATAAATTTAATAAATCCATTAAGACCTGAAATTATGTGCTGCTATAGTCAAAATAGAAAGACCCTTACTCAAATAAATAAATTCATTTATTTAAGTTGGAAATGTGCCTACCATTGCAGAATTAAATGGGAAATAATTTGTACTCAGGCAGTTGCTTCTAGAATTTATCCACACTCTGGAGTCAGCAACTAGCTTTCAGATTTCCATTCAGTTCCAGTCACTGGAGGGTCTTAAAAAAAATATTAACCTTTGGTTTAAATATTTGTTATTATATCATATATCATGTTGGAAGTTTAACATTCTTGAAACAGAGAGATTAAATTAGAAACATCTTGAGAAGAGCATTCTTGTTATCAATCATGTCATCTTGAACATGTTTAGAAGCTTGCTGCTGGCGCCACGAATGGATGTTTTATTCAAAAGAATGTATTTAAAGAAAATGACAGCGCTTTTCAATTCAACTTTTCTAAAACAAGAAATCTTTCAAGTCTTCCAAGCCATGTGGATTTCAACATTCCAGTGATTAAAACTATTTTCAATTATACATGCTTTTTCCATTATTTTTTCATAGCTTTAGGGTAGATTTTCAACACTCTGCATGAAAAATTAGACACACAAATCACTCACAACTATTAATGGAAATTGCACAGACGGTGGAAGAACTGGTAGAGAACAAGAAAAACCAACTCAAATCATCAAAAACTTGAGAAAAACCTGTCATGAACTTTGCAGAGTGGATAGATCTGTTTTTCCTGTTTCTCATTGTGCCAAACAGCATAATTCCAAGTTCTAGCTCAGGAAGTGAAAGTGTCTAACAGCCATAAGAAAATTAGAAACAGTGAGAGTACCTCCACAGTTTCACGTCTCCAGGATTTTCAGAAAGCAATCTTTCGGTCTAGATAAACACAGAGATAAATGACCCTGTGTGGTCTGCACAAGCTGGAGCTTCTGGGTAAGCAATGGTAGGCTTTCTACTTGGAAGAAAAGACAAATATGATGTTCCCATGTTTCTCTGTTGCCATTTTAAAGAAATACAATTGAACTAGGAGAGAATATGCAACATACTTGTCTGTTTTCATTTGTATGTTCATTAGAAAAAGAAGTACGACATTCAAATGTTTGTACTTTTTTTTTTTTTTTGATTAAGGGAACTATTAATGAAATCACAGAAACTCACTTCATTACACTCCTCTGTTGCCTCAGCAATCCACTTTTCTCCAATAAATAATCTATCTAATCTAGTTTCATCAATATAACTTCAAAAATAACTTAATGAAAACATTCACTAAACCAAACATATTTCAGTCTAACATTTGTTAGACTTTAATGCTGTGAAGAAAGTTGCCATTTTCTTTTAGGTTTTTATGACAGCTATAGACAGAGATTCCAAGAGCAGAAAGGTCTGAGAAGATGATGTGGAAAACCGTTGATAGCAAGCCCAAATTCACTACTGCACTTTCTCCACTCCCCCTCCCCATTTATTTTTAAATGCAACAAATGGCGTTGATTTTGTTGCACCTTTCATTTTCTCATAGCATGGTAAATGCACTTTGAGGAATGCCAACCATGCTTGTATGAATTCAGAGTCATCAATCATGCAACAAGCATCTAGGCCACAATTATACACTAAGATATTTTGAATTACAATACTGCATTGTGAATCTGTTACTCCCAACAAACTCTTTACTGTTGTTTGTAATACACAGTTTCAAAACTAAGCTCAAATAATTTTGGTTTTGCCCTCAAATATGCGTGTAGTTCAAAAATATACAGGTGGGTTTTGGGACCAAAATTATTCTCCTTTTGTATATTCTCAGCTAGCAAAATATAAAGTACAGTTGTTCAGTTTAAGTTGAAGAAATGTATCATTAAGTAATGTACAATGTTCTTCATTACACTGTCAGAATTTCCTTGAAAGGAATTTTATCACAGTCTAATTTGAACTATCTAGCAGAATAATATTAAAGCAAGAAACTATATTAAAGTGTATACAAGTGTATAAAAGTGTACACTTGGTAGATAAGTTGGACATCCTGAAAAGGTACTGCTGTGTTCTCCACTTAGTATCACAATACCTAACTGCAACTCATAATGTTAACTGTTCTGCTGTTTAGTCATTTTTATAGTTTACTGGAAAAATAAAGCTTTCTGCTGTCATTTCAGATGTTACTGGATGGTAGTTTGTTACACAGACAGAGACTAAAATATGTAACTTTTATATATACATAATAACATCATTTTTACAACCCAGAGACTTCTAAAGTTAAATTAAGATTCTTGCTCAAGACCTAGTTTCTGAATCAAACTTCGAACAGCAAAATGGTGAACAAATGGAAAGTCTGCAGCTAGAAGTTATGAATCACACTCTTAAAACTGGGTGCATATGTTTCACAATTTACTTTTCTGAAGCTTTCTGTTCTCCAGAATTTTCTTAATTTCTGCAGTTTTACTTATTGGCATGTTTTATTCTTCTGCAACCCAAAAAATAGAGCATTTAAAAATTGAAAGAAAGCTGTGTACATTGCAACACACATTTATAAACAAAAAGTATTTGGAAAATATTGACCTTGCCTCTTAAAACACCTTACTTTGCTGGCACATTGGGATTCTCAGGCTCTGCTGAGAGAAAGTGAATGTGCCTGCTTGCTGCTGAGGTATTCATCTCCTCAGCCCACCCTCCTGTGGGAAACACAGATCCAGAAAGAGCAAAGGAAGAAGTGGCAGGGACACACAGAGCCTTAACAGCAGTCAAAGCTGGAGCAAAGTCTTGACCTAAATTTAATTATTTCAGGGATGATTCAGGGAAGTGAAGAACAGTTTGTGACTTCAGAAAATAAAGTTTGTCTTACAGCTATAAAAGGTAAATTTAAGACAGGTGTCAAAGACATAGTATTCTTTGCCATGGAGGAGAAGATTTAGTTAACACAGGTCATACAAGGGGGGAAAAAAAAAAAAAGAAAAAGAAAAAAAAAAGAAAAAAAACCCCAACACTTTCAAGCAGTCTGTTTTCATACAAGGTGTTTCTAAATAGCTGACCAGGTTTCACTTGGCAGCATTTCTTGGCATATAAAGATAGTTTCGTGAATCAAAATTAACTTACGGGTGTAAGTACAGAAAACTCACTAATGTTAAGTGTTCACCTACCTTGCTAGAACTGTAAATGTTTACAAAAACTGGAAAGAAGACATCTGCTAAGCCTAACACATTGGTACTTTAGTGAAAGAGTTTAAAAATTTATACTTACTGGAATTTTTAGTTGATTTTTTAGTATGATCTTTGCAGGGTTCATTTGTGTTCTTATTTGAGAATTAGGAATATATATATTTCATGACATAAGGTCTACTACCTAAGAAAAACTTGATAATCACTAAAAAAGAATCTAGATAATATCCTAGCACACACATCTGCTCTTT
>NW_010320945.1:0-13415 GCF_000700745.2 Antrostomus carolinensis | reverse complement strand
CCTTGACACCACTTGGAATAAGGCTGGCAAAGGAGGTGACTAACTGCAGCATTCTCATCTTTGTAACTCTTCTGGAGCACAAGCTATAGTTACACTGCAAGTGAACTCTTATTGCATCATATAGTCTCAAAATGAACAGTAATCTCTATTTTTACTTAGGAGAAAACAGACTGCGTATCTCATCTGTTCAGCTATATTTTATTCCCAGCTGCTTTTTATGTCCTTGTTTCAGATAAAAAGATATTGGAATCTTTCAAGTGCCTCAGAGAGCCCATTTTGTCAACTTTTCTGAAAAGGCAGCTTTCAAAACCTGTGCACTAAAGGGCTAACCTGCATTATGGAAGACACACAACAGCTCTTAGGTCTGTGCACTAGCTCCACACTGACATCCTCCTTGGGAAAAAAAAAAAAAAAATATATATATATATATATTTATAACCGTACTTCATACCTACCAATCTTTGAGCATATGACAAGACATTAATTAAAACAAAACATACAAGAATAAAAGTTGGGCCAATAAACACACACTGGTTTGAACATATAAGCTGACCTCAAACAAGATGAGCTAAACAGTATCTTAGACATATACCTAAAGCAAGTTGTCAGCTCTGACAAGACAGCTGGTAATGATCTGTTTTGGCACAGGTTTATAAAAGTAGTCTAACTTGACAGAGGTCTTTGAGAAAGTGCAGATTGCCACCTTCTCAAAATGTTCTGTTAGTATCACAAAAATTTTCAGTACAAACAATTTTCAATGTCATAACGCTATAATATGCAGCACCAAAAGGTTCTTCCTATTATTATTATTCTGTATTTTAAAATCAAATGTAAAGAGATTTTAAAAATGCATTGTGATGCTAAATAAGCAGCTAAATTTTTAGAAGTCCAGCTTGCATTCAGCAATGAAGCAAACAGGTTTTGACCTTCCAGCTCCTGTTCTCAATTGAAGTTTAGAAATCTTCATTTGTATGCCTAAGCAGGAGCTAAAAAATATCCGGTATCCACTTATCCAAACATCCATTTCAAGGACCAATTGTAGGTGCCTGCTCATATACAACACATGACTTAAAATGAATCTCCTTTTTTCACTCTTCCCAATTTCAGCCCTCTCTACCATAACACATTCCTCTACCAAATCACTAGCAATTGAGATGAACTAGCAACCTTGTCTTTATCAAAACACATCCATACTAAACACTATTTCACCCTGACACTGAGGAGCTGGGATTTGCCAGCTAGAAAAGATCTGTTGATAAGCTGTGCCACAGAGTATCACGATGCACCTACACAATACTGTAAAACATTAACATTTTAAGTATGTAATGTTACAAATCACCATTAAAAAGGAGGCACTCTTATTTTGTCAAGAGTTTTGTAGCTTGATTGAAAGGCTACAATAAGCATAATACTTCTAATAAGCAAATGCTTTATCTAGGAAACCTTAAGCAAAGATGAAGAGTGCTTTGGCATGGAAATGGACAGCATTAAAGAAAAGGATGTGGGGTAACAATGTAAGTCACCAACGTGCAGTCCCTAAAGCTCTGACCCTCCCATTCCCACACCATTTGCAAATTTTAATGTATACAGTATGTGCAGACACAATCTCTACAGGCACTTAGAGCGCTGCTTTACTTAAAGCTCACAGACTCAGTAGAATAAACAGGAAATAAAGATTTGATAGTAGGCTTCCTTTTCAATACACACAGAAATTCAATAGAGAGGTTTGGGAAAAAATAACCCTGTAAGTATTGTGGAGCAATAGGGTCAGAGGTGTCACCTTTAACTGCAGAATTAAAAATGAGTCTCCAAATATCTGTAGCAGTTAAAAGCCACTGGCCAAATTGCAGCATGGATATTAACAGATCCAGGATGTACAGAAGATTGTTAATCATCAGCCTACCACTCAGGAACAAAACCAAGCTTATTAAAAATACTGATGTTAGAAGAATAAAACATAAGAAAAATTGTATTTTTCACATTACTGAAAAAACTACTTTCCCCTCAATGAAAGCTGTCTTCTTAAAAAAAAAATAGAAATTAAGTATATAAAGATCCCTAGCACCTCCCATGTGTAAAAAGACTCACTTAGTAATGTACAATATAATCTTCCATTTAGGTCTAAAGTATCATAACAGATGGGGTCCCAGTAGTAAAAAATAAGCATGTTGTGATCATTGGCAGCTATTAAACTTATGCTAATAAATGACATTATGAAGTAATATATTATTCCTAACATGGTACAAGTTCATGATGATAATTTCAGAGGAAAAAATATTGAAAAATTGCATTTTGAAGAACACCAAGAAGGAATAGGATGATGTAACATTTAGGCAAAAGAAATTCCAAGCTCTTTTTAAAATCAGAAAGTTACCATTGGTACTTACTTCAAAAAAGACTCTGGATAAGCAAAAATGGCACTTTTCTTAACATTTTAACCGGTAGCCATTATTCTATATTAATGTGTAACAAGTGCATTGAGACAAAATAAAGCAGTTCTCTTAAAAATAAACCAGATATGAATCAGACAAACCCAGACAGTTAACTTGACTTTCTGTCTTCATTTACTTACCTCATTTACCAATCTTGTTATTTAATACTAACCATAGGCCTGCTGACTCACAAATAAGTTCAAGTTGATCATGCCAGGTTATAGTAGTTTCAGGTCTGCTTATTTGGCTTTGACCCTTATATTCAAGCACACACCTGGATGGAGGTAAGCATTTTGTTTAACACGATTCAAGCTTTATCAAACATCTGAGATTTTTCTTCCCTTCCTATAGTAACTTTCTCAAATAAATATTTCTGGTTTTCTTAATAGCTGAGGGTCAGTGCTTATAAATACGTGGTTCAAGTTTTCATGCAATATTTCTGTAGAGTTTCATTATTATTTTTATTCTTAATCATTTAGTGTGAAAGCTGGTTGGGTTTTACTACACATTTTGTAAATGCTTTGTGCTTTACAGAAGAGTGATGCAGGTACACTAAAATTAGTAAAACTAACCAAGACTTAGTTACAAAGACCACACGAAGTATGGAAGATACGCTGTCTTTTCTGTTTTCAGTCCAGTTCTTGCCGTCCCTCTGCTTTCTCATGCTCAGTGATGCCATGTGGCTGGACATAGGTGTTATGCCTTCAGGACCATCCAAGATCTGTTGGTCAGAGGAAGCTCCGCCAGAAGACAGGACATGAATATGATATGGTGTTTCTGATATTATACAATCAAATCCTGTGGGCTGCATAAAAAGATGCAACTTTCTTTTGACTTGAAGAGGAACCAACCACTTTTCCAGATTCTGACCACTCTTGGCTGTGGTACATATACAAATAAAGCTCCAAGCAAAGGTACATGATTCATGCAGTGACTTTCTGGGAATGGCAAGGCCACTAATTAGCACTGTGTGCAGGGCCTCCAAAACACTTAGGACAGGTCCACAATTAGCTGAGCATATTCCTTTAGTAAAATACTACTCACAAGAGTTTAGGAAAGCTGTTGTTATTGCAAGTGCTCATCATCATGGGACTCATCTAATGACTACTGAAATCAATAGAAATACAGGCCAAGGGCAAAGGATGTTGACTTCATTAAAACTCCCAGTCAATCTTAAAAGATACTCCAAAGATTCTCTTGCAGTCTCTTAAAGCCTTTGTTCAAATAAGTATTTAGTCAATGAAATGAGGCTGTCAATTTGCAATCCTTTTGAAAAATCACTTCTTTTTCCAACAAATGACACAGCAATTTCTTAAAGGCAACTCATACTTGTTTTATCTCTTGCTGCAAGAAGACAAACCACTAACAAAATCAGCTCATTGGAATAATGGAAGGTTGACATAATTTTTCAATATTTCTCTCTCTAAGGAAAACACTTTGTAAAAAATGGTATCCCAGATCTTCCTTTCCCATCCCATTGGAGCAATTTACCAATTATTATAATAAATAATCTGGAAACAAAATAAACCCAAACTGCATGGTGAATGATCACATAGCTATTTCAAAGTCTGATACAGTCTAAACTGTACTGCATCAAACACGAGCACCTAGAAATTATGGAATAAAACCCTGAACCTCTAGATAATGGCTGAAAACTCTGCTGGCAGTAGCAATAGAATATTTTTCACTATATCATGAAACAAACAAGAACACATTCAAAAAATATATTTTTTGTATAAACACATCTACAACTGAATTCATATTATTCTTGGTTATTCAGAGAAAAGAAATAATAAAGAAATATATTTATCCTTAAATAAAGAATTTTACTTCTGAGCTATGCATAATCTTGGAGAATATCACTGTAAAACACATTCAGCACTTCAAGAAACAGAGAAGGATGTGGGGTTTAATGATGAGGTTTAATGATCAATACATTGAAAATTAAGTAAATCCTTTCCATGAAGATAAATTGAATGCAAGCTAACAACTGGAAATAGTGGTGGTAAGTCTTGAAATCCAAAAGTGAGCCCAAGCAGTATTAGACAACATTATAGGAATAAGGAATATTAATCCCCAAACCATCTATAGGCTGAATCAGGACCTTATTTACATTTATGCTAAATTCATTGCTTTCTATAGAATGTTACAGGATTAAGTTCAGACTACATTTTTCCTGGTGAGATATTTCTTGGCATTGTACGAGCACAGATAATACTTTTTAATATAAAAAACCCTTTTATTTGGTCTACATGGCCACTTACAAATTTGATCTCTTTTATGTTTCTCACATAAGTGTGCCTCTCTTCAGGGCAGCCTAGCTGAGTCTCAGCTTACAAATGTATTTATTGAAAGAAGAACAGCAATAACAACTGTTCTTTTGTCTCTGTGAGAAAAGGCTGCCTAGAGCCAATTATTGTTTATCATTCCAGATATACATTTTATGATCACTGTGTTAAACAAAACAAAAAAAAAAAGTTTAAGAATAAGGAGCCAATTTAATATTTTCAAGTCCAATCACATTGGAAAGGATCTCTTACTTGTATTTTATGTTGCTCAGTCTAATTGTCAGGTTTTATTAATTTTGCATGCTAAGCTGGAAACATTAGGCACGAGTTTCTCCTTGGGAGAGCAGCAAAGCTAAAAACAGCTCAAGCACCAGAGGAAACTGTGTTTATAATTGCTGCATTTCTTAGTTGGACTTTGTCAGCTCAACTTGGGTGGCAGAATGACACGGAGAGAAAAAGCTCACTTTGATTTGGAAAAGGTTGTTTGCAGGTGTCAAAACAAAGTCTACTATGAAACCAAGGGAAAAATTAAATGCTGTGAGCCATTATTGCAGGTGTGCTCTAGTGAAAATTATCGTCCTTTTGTTTTTGCCTCAGCAAATGTTTTGCAGTTGAGGCCAAACATAGCTTGGAAGGAATTTAAAATACTATAAGCTTACAGTGAAGCTCAAATTTAAATTTCTTGCTCCAAACTCACAGATTAGAAATTATTCATCCTTCTCACTGAAGACAAGAATACAATTGCAGGCTGATAATGAGCAAGCACTGAGGACTAAACATGCAAAAAGAGGCATTTCTGACACTGCATGGATATAGCTTACACCATTTAATAAAAAGATACCTTAGAAGTTGTCTGCAAGCAATTAGTGTGCAGTGGCAATACATCTCCCCATGCAGAAGAAAGCACTTATGCCATGCTCCAAGGGGCACGTTGGTGGCTGCACCTGCTGAAGCTGTCCCACAGCAAACAACCACCAGGCTCACACTGGATCCCCTGCCCCAGTAACACACAGCTGCTCAGCCAGGCTCCAAAATGGCCAAAGACCACTGGCTTCATGGAAGTGGTCTCTCTGCTGTGCAGTTTAAGTCTGGTCTTAGATTTGGGACAGAATGACTCTTGCACTGTTTTGCTCTAGGACCCATGTTGACTTGAGCATAGAAAACAGTTGTCTGCAGTCTCTTTTCAGGGCACTGGCTGGAAAAATAATTGCTCCTACCATCCCACAGCTAGGCTGTAGATTAGGACACACACTGCTTTTTCCTGATAGTTCATTCTCATATGAATACATTTGATGACAACACAGATTTTATCTGAGGAGAAAAAAGATCTACAGCACTTCAGGATGTGTAATCTAGCCTGAAGCAGTAGTCTTCACAATATCCTGGAACTAGGATTTGGAGTCTTTCATGAAATCAGATTCATATTGATTCAAAAACTATTAAATGATGAATAATGAAATTGCTCCTCTGCTCCCTCAGAGCCTGACTTTTTGATAAAATAACCTTATCTAGTAGATCTGCTTTGGGGTTACTGGATGAGGTAAGTGGATTCTTAACAGTCTAGGTGACAGTGTGAGAAGTCCATAAAGAAAAAAGGTTAACACTGCCAGCAACTGGACACTGTGTTATCAGTTTGGGGGCAAATAAAACTAATCCAACAACAACTGGAATTATCTTTACAAAAGAATATCAGCAGAAATGAGAGAGAGAGAGAGTGCAGGAGGCTCAAGGGGCATGGCATGAGCATCCTTGGTATGAATAAGTAAGGATGTCAATGTTCCTGCAACAGTCATATACTGTAAGTAGGGCTGAAGGCTATATGGAGCACTCTCAACAGAAGAGAGATTTGTTAGTCCCTGTGCTGTTAGAAACTATTAATTCTCAAGGAAAATCTGGGAGCATCCATAACTTTAATGAAAGAAGTGCCTGAGTCCTTTACAACGTCCAGGCTCCAAGACATGCCTTTGGAAACTGAGGAAAATATGAACTCTACAAAACAGAGCTGATTGAGAAAAAAATACTTTTCACAAGGCCAGTTCAAAGAAATTCAGCCTATTTACTCAACACTGATATAAAGGGAATGGGCTAGTAGGAACTGAATGTGCCAGTGAAATATTCTTATGGTGAAAAAGTTTCCAGTTTCAAATACCTGTAACCCAAAGTCAGTAAGGGCATGTGTATGCTCTTAAAGACAGAAGTTATTGTTTCCTCTAGAGTGTTATACTTTGTTCTTACACATTTTTTAAAAGTTATCTAAATGTCATAATATTAACAATTGTTAATTTCTTTTTTTTGTTTGTTTGGTTTTTTTTTTCCCCTTTGGTGGAAGGCTGGCTATGCTGTACTTAGAACATGATTTGCCTCAGTAAAGCTCAGGCATCACAAGAACTATTTTATGCTGAGTTGGTTTCCCTAACATCTAGCTGTGGATTATAATTGAAAAATACACACAGACTTCTGTGCATGAAAAATAGAAGAAAGATATACTGAATACACTGAGCAGTTATTCCCAACAAAGACTAAACACAAATATACTTCAATAAAATTAAGCATGACACCTGAATCCAAAGGTTCAGAGTTGCATTAAGTTTTAAGTTAGGGTTGTCTTTCTATGTTTGCTTAGTTCAAGATATTTAATTCCGTGCAGTGTACATGGACTCTCGAAAGGTATTCATAACAGCAAATTACTTCAGTTGTCTATTGGAGGAGCTGATATATCACAGGTGTCCCTAAACTCCCTTCCCTACAGTACACAAAAACTGGAAATCCACTGTCAGCTTCCTTATCTGTACCACAGCCATTGTACTAGCCCAATTCCATTAAGTCTAAACTGATAGCTTTAAGTCAAAGTACCTTTTTATAAACTTCTTTATAATAAGAATAAAAGAAAATGGCCAGAAAAAAAGAAAAATTCATTTCTGCAACTCACTCTTTCTTTTTTTTTAGATAGGAAATTAGAACAATTACAGCATATTAAACAGGTTCATGTCTTTTCCGAACCACAAAACACATGCCAGTGACCAGCAGCCTGTATACTAAACCAATGCAAAAGCCTACAACAGCATTTGAATGGCACAGCGTAATTTCTGCAGATTCTCATTAAAAGTTTTACTTACTTTTGATATAACAGGGCAAAAAGCGAGATAATCCCCTTCCCAACCAGGGCCATTTACCTCAAAAAGCTTCATATTTGTAATTATGTTATTTCTTTATATAAACTGGCAGTTTACATCGTATTTTCTACCCACCCAGTGATCATTAGGACAGCTGCTAAAGATTTACTGCTTTTCTAACAGAGTTATCATTTATCTGTTGGTGAGTGACATGTGATTCCTAATTTAGAAAATCCCTGGAATTGTTAATATTGTAGCTGGAAACTCATATGGTACCACCTCAGTGTTGCATTATGGTAGCCACCATATGGCACCACAGCTTATTATTGGTGTTACATATTCAAACATGTTCACTGCCATATCAGAAAGCAATATCAAACATATCTCTCAGATTACACAGATACTCTGTCATTTCATTCTTAAAACATTTTCACTTACACCTGTATTAGAAACATGCATTATGCCCCTATATAGAAAGAACTTGAGATGCAATTCACTTCAAAAGGATTTTTCTGCCATGTTAATAGCCTTTTGTCATGCAGCACACCAAAGAAAATGATCTATGAAAATCGAACCACAGTTACAACAGGTGGACAACCTGTGGCATATTAAAAAGCATAGCTGAAATAGCTTTAAAATTTATAGCTCAATTATAAAAACACAATTTAAAGCTCATAAGAGGGAAGCAGAGGTAGGCCCTTGGAAGTTACTTCCAGTTCAGCAAAATTTACTGCCATTAATATTGCAGAAATGAGATATAAAGAAAGTTCAGTGGTACTTTGAGGTCTACATTTACGTCCACTATCTTTACATATATTTTTACTCATGGCAACTGCCATGAAACTGTAACAGCTCTCTACAGCCTTCTAGGCAGCTGGGCAGTCATTGCCTGTATATAACAGTAGGAAGATGGCATTCACCAGAGTTCACTGGTACCCCAGTCACACAGTGCAGTCATGGTTGTGCCACGATCCAGCTTTGCAGTAGACTCAGAATAAAAAGGCTTAACCCTTGTGCTTTAAGTTTTTATCCCAAATTCTACACTAAACACTACAAAAAAGTCATAATTTATGCAGTATTCATGCAATTGCACAGTATAAACATGAAAGCACCTAGTTCCCACTAGAGCCTATACTGTTACCAGAGAACAGGTCTGAAAATAGACAGAGCCTTGAATTTTGGGCACTAGCCATGACAATATAATCCTATCTTTCCATGCTCAGGCAAATGAAAACACTGCATAAAATGGTAATTTCAAACACCCTCACAAACAGAAAGTATTAGAAGTGAAATATCAATAAGATTTTCTAAAAAGCAATTGTGTCTTGGTTTATGGTGTAGAACCTCATTAGTTAGAGAATCCTCCCATCACTGAGTATGGGACTTTATGGAGGTTTAGATGAAATCCCAAGATAAGCCCTGTTGTTTTGTTCCTGAGACATCACAGTTGCTACCACCAGTAGCATTTCAGAACACCAGCATTTTGATGAAAGTGCCTATAATAACATTGAAAGGGACTCTTTTTTCTCAGTAGTAAATCCAATGGGGATATGCAGAGTGCAGGAATTCATGGAGGTAAGTCTTTACGCCAGGGCTCTATAGAGGACAGCACATTGCTTGCAGGGAAGAAGAAAGGGGAAAACAGCTACTTACTATGTTATCTGGTTGTTTCTTTTTTGTTAAGTTTTTATTTGGTTGCAATTTCAAAAATATAATTAACAGTCCCTAGGCAAAACTGAAGAGGTGGAATACTAATGGAAATTTTAATCTTCAGCATAAGATACCAAAAACATTTGAATAGCCTACATACACACATATCCATTATTTAGCACTTGAGACCAATTCAAATGTAATATTTTCTTACCACCCAGGTCTCCATCTCTTTCTACAGTAAAAATATTTTAGCAATTCCATTTCTGCGCCCACCCGTCCCTCTGAGAGACATTATATTGGTAAGTGTCATGCTTGTTAGAAGTTAAGAATAGTAATCTTAAACCTCTGGGGTTGGTTTGTGATAAGTATGGGGCAGACGGGATATTTCTGTATGAAATT
The DNA here is from genome assembly GCF_000700745.2 of Antrostomus carolinensis. Lineage (NCBI taxonomy): Eukaryota > Metazoa > Chordata > Aves > Caprimulgiformes > Caprimulgidae > Antrostomus > Antrostomus carolinensis. Next base: position 3,530 of record NW_010320945.1, on the reverse strand, counting down.
TATTTATTTAGGTTATGGTCCTTACAAGCAAAGTAAAATAAACCTGGTATGCTCATACAAAAATTTGTGCTGCCTCAAAGAGCTATTATACTTGCCCTCTTTCTTTCTTTCCAACTGCCTCAAGATTACTGCAACACTTCAGTGTTTTACAGCTATGTTTTATCTTGTCTAGCACAAATATTCTGCAAAAACAATCTTAAATATTCTGTGATTTGATGATTCTGTGAAAGAATTAGTGAGTCACAGAGAAGGATTAATTCATGGTATTGTCCTTCACTGGATTCCAGTCATATGCATATTTGGGAGGATACCATATCACATAACAGGTTGTATGTAAGAAGGAAGTTCTCCTCTTTAAATTTCACAGCTTGTAATGTGATTTGGGTCTAAGCTACATACATATGTGAATATACACACATACATTTGTATATATACTTCATATATTAGCCAGACATTTTTAAATGTTGCCCAAAAGAAAAGTCATCAATTATAGCTAGGGTAATGCTCATTTGATAGCTGAGAAAATACCACTGACCATTTATCCTTCATTTCAAGTTTAATGGAAGTGTCAAGGGTGACATGGACAGCCATCATAGAAGTAAGAGAAGGAGAGGCAGTGAAGATTAAAAAAAAAAAAAAAAAAGGAAGAAAGAAAAATGAAATGGGAAAATTGAAGAAGGATAAAAATAGAATAAAGAAAAGAAATGGGAAGTATAACAACTTCACTGCAGGTGTGAATTGCTGTTCCTTGGTGTTACATCTCAGTAAACAGAATAAATGCTTGGTGGTGTGTGACTGCTTTCCAATCAGTGAGAGCAACGTGCTGTGACTAGTAATAGGTCATCTTTCAGCCTTCCTTTCCATGGGGAAAAAAAACAATGACAGCGATTATGGTAGACCTGGACTGAAAAAAGGATGGATGCTTCATGCATTAAATCAGGGAACTGTCTAATTTCATAAGTCAAAATCATCACTGCAGATTAAACTGGGTTTTACAATTGGTGTGACTTGTTTGTAAAAAATACTATAGCCATTAATTAACCCTTTATGTGCATCCTTCAGAGACAGAAGCTCTATCCTTAGCATTTCCCCAACGGTTTTACTCAGATTGTCATTTATGCCATAATAAAATCTTAGCAGAAATAGTGTCTTTCATTACAAAGACATGCTAGAGTATCACAGCTAACAAAGTCTGCAGGTTCCCTATACCCTCAGTAACTACACAATTTTGCAAAAAAGGTATTTAAACAATTGAAACTGACATGGGCTCTACCTGTTTAAAAAAAACCCATAATATGCACTAATAATATAAACCAAGGCCTAAAATAATAAACAAATTGCAGAGGGCCTGATTCCATGGTCGTTGTCCACCACAGATGAGTTTCACTGTCAATATTTTTTATTTCTGGAAACAGTGAATTTACATTTCCTAGTGGAGGAACACTTCTTTTACCATGGAGAGCTGCATCATTGCCTAGAATGGTTAATGCCAGCTCAGGTTGCCAACAGGTGACAGGAACTGACAGAAAAGAAAATCACTTTGTGTATTTGATTCCTGCATGAGCCAGCCCTCAGGATTCAGAAACTTGAACAGGGATCAAAGGAGGCAGATGTAAGTTTTATCTGAATATTGAACAGTTATGAGCTGTGCCATCACTAGCCACTTCTGATCTGCTCAGAGAGTCCTCACTCTCGTTTTTAAAATACTTAAGGTAGCAGTTTAATTTCTTCTCTTACAAAAATAAATTCTAGTTACTGCAGAGCTCTGAATGATATTGTATCAATGTCAAGTGCTCAACTTTTTTTTCATACATCAGCATGACAACTGAAAGAAATGGAAATTTCCTTCTTGCGATCTCACCAAATCCTGATGTTGTTCAAGGGCTACAATATTTAATTTTGTGATTTTACTTTCAGTTTTAAGTCCTTCCTATAGAAAATATAGCATAGCCATTCCCCAAAGCCTACAGAAAACTTGGCAATCACTAGTCTTCTAGGGTATTAGGGTACTTCTTATCCTGATGATCAATACTGTCTTACTATTGCTCTCCATTTATGTTTGATTGGAGTTTTTTCTCTGTATCTGTAAAGGCAGACATAGAATTACGTGAAACCAAATGCTGTTTTTCCATCATGGCAACTTAATGCCTCAGGTTGCCACCTTAGAGAGAGAAATTGGATGTAAATAATGACACTTAATGTACCAAATAACATTTCTATGCAGTAAAATCCTCCTTTCAGATACCAACTGCCGACGCTTTTTTATAGGCTAACACTTAGCAATTAAGCTACTGAACATCTGGGCTTCCGATCGCTCAGTAATCATTTAAATCAAAAAGAAGATCCACTGAATGCCTCTATGGGTCATAGTATGGAAGATAAGCCCAAAGCAAAATAGCTGTGGCACACACAGAAGGGCACATTCTGAAAACAGCTGATGCCTCTTATTCAAAATTTACTAAAGCAATGTAGGAAGCTGAGCATCCTGATGATTTACGTGGATAAATAACTTAGTGATATGCAAAGGTTTGCACATCTTTATTACAATAAAACAACACCTGGTGCCCTTTTGTTACCATCTGCATGTTCAGAATAATTTGGTCAGCATTATTGGCTTGGAAGATAGCCAGAGAGTCGAATTATTCACTAAATGGTGTGTATGAACTGAGGAATTACAAGCAGGTTTTGAACTATGCTAACAACAAAACTTTACCACATGTTGCCCTAGCTGACAGCTTAATGGCATCAGGAACTGAAGGCCTCCATTTATCTATGGAGCTTACTTAATAACTGCTCCTTGATGTACCTTACCTGCCCAGATTTCCCATAGGAGGAAGAGGACATTGCAAGTCAGCATTTGTCCCTTACTACTGTATCATCTGTTTGTAAAGCACGTCTATCCCAAGAGGATCTGCATGTTTGCACTTAAGGTTCCTAGCCATTTCAGAAAGAAAAAAAAATAAAAAATAAAAAAAGCACTAATTAAAGAAACATTTTTTTATTAAGTTTGCTACAGCCAAAACCTGTTCATAGACCTTTACCATGTGAGCAGATCTATTTGGAAAGGAGGTTAAGGAAGTGTCAGTATGTTGAGTGGAGGACAAGTACTCATGAGTGGAGGACAAGTACTCATACCCAGATTCTCATGGAAACTTCAATACTTTTATGCTATGTGCAAGCTGGCTAGAACTGAGGGAATCAAATAGCACACCAAGGAGCTACTCATACTAAACAGTTTTTCTTCAGAAATTCTGAAATACATAATTCCTTCTCATAAATGCATTTCAGTCATTTCTTTATTCAGCCATTGGTCTTAACTAATAGCAGGCTCTTTAGCACCTGGAATTCCACCTATTTGGGCTGCACAGATGGAATTTAGGCATTTCTGTTCCTCAGCAACTGTCACTGTCAGAAGTTGTGAGCATTCAGAGATGCAACTTCAGAAACCACCATCCATGGACAGTGGAACCATTCTGCACTTCTCCCTTATGACTGTCATTTGAGATGGTGAAGTTCAGGATCTCATGTGG
>NW_010320944.1:0-34123 GCF_000700745.2 Antrostomus carolinensis | reverse complement strand
TACCAGACATATACACACAAAATGCAAGTACTGTGTAAGAATAATATATTTTTATTTTTTACATAAGTATCAAAATAAGTCTTGTAAGAAGAGAAGAAATATTTTCTATTGAAGAGGTAAGGAAACCTCCTCTGTGTGCCTCCTACATGACCTTAGAGGCACACAGATGAAAAATTAAATCTGCAGCGTAGCCTGTGCTAAAATGCAACACATGAAAACCGACATGGCTAGAGCAAAGAACATGCTTTAATCTCCCTGTGGGTGCCTCATGCAAACACAGAAATTACTTCCCCGTGTCCTCATAGAATTTCCTTTGCATAAAAAAAGATATCAAGTGCATGACTTGATGTTTACCTCCTTTGATACAAGTGCTGTAGGAAGGGCTTTAATAACCCTAGAGAGAGGCAGGAGCACAGACAACAGCACATACAGAGGTTAATGTTTGCCTTCTAGAACTGGCTCATGTCTTCTCAATATCATAAACAAAGCTCAGTACTGTGATGAAAATAGAACAGCTGCCCCAGACAGACACCCTCCTCCTTCCGCAGCTCCCCGAGAGGTGCCACAATCACGGGCATTTGAGGATGGGCTCTGCACCCACTGATGAAGGGAGCTCCCTTCAAAGGGGCTACAGGCAGGGAAACGACTAATCATCCCCTGCTTGATGGGGTCTGGCAAGGCAGCCAGTACCTGAGCCCATGCCGAGGACCTCACTACAGAACAGCAGATTTAGTATGAAGCAACATACTGGACCGGATAGAGCAGGGATTATTTTCTGAGCTGAAAGATGCACCTTTTCTCCTCCACAATTTACACCTTCAACTGGAGGCAGGTGGACTAGATGATTGTTGTAGGTCCCTTCCAACTTAAATATTCTATTCTATTCTAACTCTGGGAAACCCTGAGCACAGAATTTATCTTTGGGGTTTTTTTAGAAAATCTCAGTAGGGCTCATTGTGCAGCAATGTTGCAGCAACCCTCACTTCTACCCTCAATATACACATTATAGTGCAATGTGTTAAGATGAGGAAATAATGCACATGCATCTGAAGACACAAATCCAAGCAACTGAGGAAGGAGCAAAACAGCCACAGCAGCTTACAGCAGCCTTCTGCTACACAGCAGTACTCACCAGGAGCAGGGGGCACTCCTGATCTGAGCCCCGAGCACTGTGGGGGCTCAGGCCTGAGGGCTCCCAGGGCTGAATCCCACCTGGTTCTGCTGCCCCAGGCAGTCACCTCCAGCTGTCTATGCCTAAAGCCACCCTGCAGGAAACTTCTCCCATTACAAAGTTAGAAGACTTAAATCAGATTCCCAAGGCATTCAAAGAATTTGTACTCTTTCATGGAAACCCACAACATTCATTAAGTACTACGTTTATTTCCTATTCAAAAGTTACCATAATTTTAGCATATGCTTCTGAATCCAGTGAAATTCATGTGCATATTAAGAAGGGAAACTGAAGAATAAATACTGTGAAGAGAGGTTAAATAGCAGCCTTTATATACTGCAGCTAGAAAACATGTCACTAGAATTAAAACCTTAAATTTCCTTTGTCTAAAACAGTTTTATTCAGATGTATCATTCTGCAAATACTGAAGAACAAAAAAACCCAAACATTCAGAATACAAATGCACAAACACAACTCTTTCCTCTCACTGGTTATACTTATATATTACCCACAAAGAAACCTGAAGGACATGCAAATTACTGAGAATTCCTTCTGGATATTGGGTTAAGTAAGCTAACAAACAAAAAAAGATATCATGATTCAGAATTCTGATCAACTTGAAACTATTTTTATGCTGCCCTTATAAAAAAAAACCCCTTTGTTCCACGGGTAGCCACAGGAAAAATAACCAAGGTCAGAGCCAAGCTGCATTTATGAATGGAAAAAAAATACACATGTAAAAGACTCAGAAAGACTTTAGAAAAGGCAAGAAAGCTGGCAAGGTTAAAAAGGATGGCAAGAGAAGTTATTTGAAATAAGAAAACATCCTTTCTCATTTTATCCTTCACAAAGCTGAAATATAATAAAAAAAAACAATAAAAAAGAAAAACAATAGTTGACCACCATATTCTTCTCTAGACTTGATAACAATAATACCTTCTGGACTGAGATTGCTGAAAGGAAAAAGCAATAAAAGACTCTTCAAAAAATTTTCAGAGGAAGGAGCATCTCAAGCAAGTCTGCAAGGTTCTCTAGATCATCATGGTGTAAGAGTACTGAGAGACAAGCCAGCCCAGAAAGGTAAATGACTTCTTTTTGCATCGGTGTTTATCACTGACATGCTTAAAGAAGTTCCCATGGAAGAATTTTCTTTCAACTCTGCTTCAGAGGATTTATACCAAATCTAAGTGCTAACAGTAGAATTAATAAAAGCTGACAAAATGAGCAATGGCAAGTCACTTAGACCCAAGTACAGAGAAATAAAATAGGCAAAATATATAGTTGTCAAGTAAAGCCTCTTATTTATAACAGCCTCAACACTACAGGAAGAAAAAGGAGCAAATATAATAGCTGGTTTTAATAAGAGCTCCAGAGAGAACTGAGATTTCAAGCACACACCAGTAATGCTGATATACTCCTTGAGCAAATCTGTAGAAACTACAGTGCAATACAGAATTGGTGGACATGTGAACAAATACAAAATGCTGAACAAGAAACACAGGTTTTCTACAAATAAATTTTTACTTCACAAAACTCCCTCCCCCCACACTGGGGATCATCAAGCATGTTGGGAGAGGAAATCCACATTAAATTAAATGTCTGGATTTCTGAAAGGTCTGTCCCTCACCCAAACACTAAAAAGAACCAAGCAAACAAAGGATAACAGGGATGAGCCTCACACAGAGGGAAAACAGGTCAAAAAGATGAGGTGGGGGAAAGGAAGGAATAGAGAGTTAATTTTCTCAAAAGAAAGAGGTCAGCAGTAAAGTCCTGTATGGAACAGTGATAAGGCCCACATAATTTAACAACATATGAGTTAGAAAAGAAGATCCATAGACATAAACTTTGTTCTTCTTTTCCATACAATACTATAGATTATTCAGGGCAATAGAAACAAAATTTGACTCCAGAGGTGAGATTAATCTGTCCAAACAAAGACTTCTACAACAAAGATATTCATACTGGAGCTTGAGGTCTAACCTTCCCCTTACAATCAGCATAGGTAACGTTACAGCTCAGCCCATCCTAATGTAAAAGCAGAGGAAGTCAGATGTATCACTCTCTAGAAGTCCCCAGAACATGCAAAAGCCCCTCAATTTCACATCAAATGAGTTATTCTGGTGGGTCAGAGGCCAATCTTTGAGACATGGACAGGGCCACTCTGCTCCTCAGGGGCCCTGGGGCCCAAGGAGCATGCATGGAACAACTTTGCAAGGGAGCAAGGGTACATTTAACTAGACTGATGCAAGACTATGAGTGGTAAAGATTTACATGAATTTAAATTCCTTAGACAAAATTAATTGTAAAAGTCCATTAAGAACAATCAAACACCATGATATGAGTCCTAACTCAGGTAACTCCTGGCCTTTGTATCCTTGTCAGCTGAGGAAGTGTTAAAAAAAAAACAAACAAACAAAAAAAACCCTCCATTTTTGCACTGTTTTTCTACTTCCTCAAGCACCTGCTGTTGATCACTGCAGACCATGTCCACTGCTGGTCCAACTCAGTACCTCTGGTCTTGCATGGATTTTATGTTTTTATTTCTCCATTGTGTAAATTCTTTGACTATATCTGGGAGTTATACCAGGGAATGAAAAAGAGCTATTGAAAAATCTACAATAAAACTAATTGTGCAATCTACTGCTGCTACAATTCAATCCAAACGTTATGGGAAAGCTAGTCAGAACAGATTCTCCATTAAGTTCAAGCACCATTCACGTAAGATGAGTTCCTAGTTACAGATGCAATCTATCATGCCACAAAAAAACAGCAAGATAAGGAGGAAGTGGTGAGAAAGAAGAATCCATTTGTGTCTCTCACTGGATCTCATAAACAGTATTTTCCAATAGGGAAAAAAGGATGTGACATTTCCAAGGGATTGCCACATTTCTCTGCTGGTGTGCTTGCACTGCCACAGCAGTAGATCTACATCTAAACATGACAAATGGGTGAGGGGTGTGCACAGAAAGCAAAAAGTATTTGGGTGACATTTAAACTCTTTTCCTAACAGAAAAGGATCTTGCAGTTCTGGATTCAGCAATGAAGAGGAACAAGCCAACACACCAGAGGGCTAGGGCTTTCTGAAGAATTGTGTGAGACATTGCATTGTGTGAGTGTCACTGTTCAAATGTTACTTCAGGCAAAAATCAAACCCAATACAACCCAAAAAACCCTAGCTATGACTTTTGGTAAATATGAGTTGGATTACTGAACCGAAGAGAAGAGAATTTCTATTGCCCCTGAATAACTATTTCTCACCAGTCCAACTAGAGTTCTCAAAGGAGACTATGAAGCAGGGAAGTTTTAAAAAACATTTCCTACTCTAGTAGTTTAATATGGTCTGACCTTCTAGCAAACAATTAGATTTGTAAACCAATATTCTGAGTTCTCAAAACATAATCTCACTTGAACTGATAAACAACAATGCATTTTACAGCTATTTTTAGTATGTTTTACATGAAGTCAAACATCAACAAAATCCACTTTTGTCACTGAATCATGATAAGAAAATACCTGCCTGGCTTAGCAATTCTCTTTGTACAAGCAACCAAAATGAGTTTGAGTTTTAATTCAGTCACTGAAGAGGGAGCTAGAGTATTATGTACATGGCTTTCTATATCCAAAAGAATTCATACTAACTTGTACCTTTGAAACAAGACTTGTTCAAAAAAAGAAAAATCAGGAAAAAAGAAAAAAAAAGAAAGAAAACCAGCTGCCTATCTCTGGTCCTTTGCAGGTGCAGAGGCAGCCAATAAAACCACAACCAACCTTCTACTGCTTTTACTCAAGGCAACTAGTTCATAATACAGTGTGGTCTACTTACAGGCATTGAAAATAACATTACTTTATTACGAGACTCAAATAAAATGTTAGCAAATATCCCTAGTATCATTTATATGTTTCAAAGCAAGCAGAACACTCTTCATGTGTACTACAATTTTCATCAGTTATGAAATTCAGTAAGTAGGCACTTTCAAATGGAAAAGCTGCCTGGAATATCTGAATACTTTTAAGAGCATAAAACTAAATAGGCATGTAGGAAATACTATCCTCACTTTGTATCAGGCTTCACAGTCTATTGGGAAAGCATTCATCATCAGGTGAAGTTACAGAAAAGTTAATCAAAACATGGTGCTAGCAGAGCAACAGTATTAGTGATGGGCAGAAGAGAAAAGCTGAGAATCTACAATACATTAAAAATCCCACACGCTCCCATAAACACAAGTTAATGGGACAGCTCACACAAAACAACACAGAAACCAGGACCTCTCAGAAGTAGCTCCACATAAGGAAAATATTTGCTGAACTGATTATTATTGCTAGGGAATAGGAACTGGGATTTCCTAAAACCCAGTATTTACAGTCAGATGGGTACTGGAAGGTGTACAGCTCTGCTACCCTATCTGCCTTTGGCTCAATTTTTAGACCTTAAGAGAAACAGAGGCAGAAGCCAGGTATATGTTATAACGTTTTTAAAACCTAGTTTGTATGTTGAGTCATGTTTGATTGTCATTGTTACTGAGCTCAAACTGATTATCAATTCATATCCCAGCCACCTACCCTCTCATCAAAGTTACTACTATAGCTCTGATAAAACATCAACAGCGTCTTCAAACAAGCAAAATAATGATAAATCTCCACTGTTTTAGCTAAGAAGGGAAATGTATCATTTTTACTGTACATGTTAGGAGAGGAAACCAAGTGTTGAAGGAACAAACACTTCTACCTGTAGCTGTTACTTTTTATTCACTTACTTTTAAAACTTTTAAACTAGTTTTCATACTTCTATCACTTAGAAGTGCACTCCATAAATTCAGTCTAGGACACTCTCCTGTCATGATTCTAGTTGAAGGTAACTGCTTTAAATGTAATCACAACAGGAACATTTATTCATGGGAATTCTCCCAGAAAACTGTGAGAAAGAATATGAGGGTGAAAGAAATGGAAAACACACTAGTCTGATGTATAATCAGAAACAATTTTTTTACATCCAAACTCTCCTAAACAGATAAGCATCTCTTCTGGCATACACTTCAACAGGATAAATTGCAAGACACTTCTCAAACTTGAAACCAAATACTTAGGTTCTCATGTAAAACTGAAAGGAATGCCTTACCTTGCCCAGAATTATATATTGCTTTCACTGATTTTTTCACCTTCTGTAATGCAGTTCTGTCTTGATCCAATGCCTACAATGACAACAAACAAACTTTAAATATTTACTTCATTGATCAAGAACTGTAACATTTAAAAAGAAGCACACAAAATAAGTAGTTTCACAGGCTTGAAAAAACCGCAGATACAGCAGATTCAGCCTGCAGGAAGGTTTGAGGTCATTCAACATCTGAATTATGAATTAGAGAACTGAAAATGAGCAATGGTGACACTGCTAAAAGAAAAACACTATTTTAGTTTTGCAAGGGACAAAGCATTTATTCAAAATGTAATATATTTTGAAAAAAGCCCCAAGAAATAGTAGATGCTTCTATTATAGGCCTGTAGTTTCTACTACAACTACACTGCTTGGTCATTTCTGTGCTTTCCCACAGTAGTGGTCTTCCACCCATAGACACATATTATCACAGTAACCTCTTACCCCAAACTCCACAACAGAATTTTATGAATACAGAAGATGAAAAGTAGGAAATCAAGAAAAAAGGACTTAGATCTGATTTCGTGCCATATAATATGACTGAAAGGAAATATTTCTAATAAAAATACTTAAATATGCATTTTTCAGGATTGCATCATCCTGAACTTGAAATTTTCTGCAACAGTTTAAAATCCAGAAGAAAATGTTACATAATTTCTACATTTCTAGGATTTTTTAAGCAACGTAAATTCTCCCTATCCACTTGCAACGTTATGTAAGAAATCAAATTAACATGAGAAAGAACTGTTATGATAAAGCAAAAACTGAAATCGAAGTAAACATTAGTCTAGATTTGTGGAATTAAGAACCTTAAAAGCCACAGACTGGTGTTGTGCACAGTGATCCAGTTAATTCCACTTAGGTGTGAGTTTTGGATATTCTGCAGCCCCAACGTGTTGTATGTTGTTCCCTGCAATCCATGGAGAACATACACAGAAATGTTTAAATCATTTCCTATACTTCTTCCCATTTAGATCACAGGCAATTTTTCATCACATAAGGAATGTTAGCTCAAAATTCCCATTCTCAATGAAGCTGGCAGTTCGCTAGATTATGTTCATGTTCACATCACTGAAGACTGGAGACCTTGTACTCAGAACTACTGTCAGGACAGCAGCCCAGCTGAGTCTGTTAGCTGCTGTAGACCACAAACTTCAAAATGCAGAGACCCGTGGGTAGCCATAGTACCCAAACAACTTACAGCCTGGAGCTCCTGGGGGTCTGATACCTGAAGACTGGCAGACCAAGGCAGAACAGCAGCTACTTCTACAGCAGGGTCTACCTCAGAGAGGGTCAGCAGCAGCACTGTGAGTGAAAACTTAACCAATAAGCAGAGCTTTCTCTGTCAAAACTGAGATGGTTAAAGTATATTGTACTGGGCATTAAGAAGCTCCAAAAACCCACAGCAGGAGCTCCAGGTCAGCTAGAGTGTTAGCACAGGAGATGGTCATACATGAGGGTACCACTCCTAGGTAAGTTCAAAAGGCTGAGTGTTTCCGTGTAGGCATGTTTACAGTAGGAACCCACACAGACAGACATCAATTAACAGATAATAGCTCTATTTTGGAGTGGACTAATTTTAACCAAGCAGAATATTGTAGTTGATCAATACCCAAAAGTCTGTAACAAAAGAAAATACAGTGTATCTGTTCTTTAACTGAAACCCATCGTATTCTCAGAATCACACAACCACTCCTGCGGCAGCTAAAACCAGAGAATTTAGAAACACAGAAGTTACATAACTGTTCTCAAATACTATTTATCTCTAGTTTTTCATGGATTCAAATATTCAGAACTGCAAATATCAGTATTTCTTTTGCTTCTCAGTAAAATACTGGGTTTTACTTGACTTTCATCTTGGCAGAAAAGAGTTAAAAATTTTAAATTTAATAAAACATTAAAAACTCTGTGTTCCTTTTAAAGACAGTGCACAGCAGGTGATTCTCCTCAGATTCCTTTGCAGACACTGTCAAAAGCTTTTGCTTCCGCCTGCATGCTATGCCAGACAGTTGTTATCACACATTTCTACTTAAGTTCTCTCCATCTTCAATGATGAAAAGAAAAATAATGATTCACTTGTCTGGTGAGGTTTGAACACAGGATAGTTTAAGAATTTGAAATTAATAGTTTTGGAAAAAAATGGTTAACATTTATGAGATTCAGAAACAAAAGTTTGTATTAAGTTCTAATATTAATATAAACTGGACACTCAAGAAGAGAAAAAAAATACCAAAACTCCAAGAAAGATGGTACTTGTTCCTAAAGATTTTAATCTAGAAGACTAGGACAAATAGACTAGAAAAATCTTCCAAATTGGATTTGATATAGAATTAGATTTAATCTCTAATTTGGGAGCAGGAGGGAAGAGAACATTCATTATTTTAAGAGAGCAATCACTGAGCAAACCAATACACAGAGATGACATCCACTGCCTGAAGGAGACAGTGATCTAAGTCAGAATGACATCACAGGTCAATTTTATATTTTTTTATTTGCAAATACAATCTTTACATGAACCAGTTCTTCACAGTCCAAAAATTCTCTAAATAAAACAAATCCAAGCACACTTAGAACTGTATACCAGGGCAAAGTGTAAAATGACTAATGAAGTGGGAGCCCAACCCTATGTAGGATTCCAGGTACACAAAACCTGTTATCTAGGGGGTTTGGGGTGGGGTTTTGTTTGTTTGTTTGCTTTATATAACTGTAGGTAGCCTGTTTCTAAGTATATTACATTCCTCTTGAATGTCTTTTGCTAATAATTTTTAGCTGCACGCTGATGCAAAGGATGGATGTTCAATTAGATTACTATTCCAGAGCAGTGTTACTTTTTAAGCATGTTAAACTAGAAAGGAACAGCCTTGCTTTCCCCAGTTAGGTGAAAACATGCTTTTGCAAATTCTCTAAATAAAACAAATCCAAGCACACATGCTTTTGCGGTATTCTGAGTATTCTGTGAATTTTATTTTCCAGTATTTAGAATAACAAATATTTTCACTCCTCGACTTAAAAAACCCAAAAATCTGATCATCCAATAAAAGTGGCATACATTTATATTACTGAAAACTACAATGCCTTAGGGAAACAAGGAGTCGCTGTGACAATCTCTAGATGTAATCCTTCCTACATACTGAACTCTTCCTCAACACCACCCGTTCCTGGAAAATGTTTCCTTCTTCATTTCTGTGATACCACCTCCCTGGAGGCCTTTTTAACTTCTCTGGAAGAATGTTTTCTTATCCTCTTATGCATTCTGAAAAGAAAGATAATTTACTAAAGGTGCCTTCAACACAGATTCGCTACCTCCTTGGCTGAACAAAGTTTTTTTCTTTACACAGTCATCTTGGAGACAAGCTCCATCTTTATTCAAAATAATGCAAATTTTGTGTTCACAAAATTCCCCAAGACATATTAGTGAAGAAATTAAGAAATACCTCCATATTTAATCTGCTTATATAAAATTAAACAAGGAAAGCTCCTTGTTCCTCATACTCAGCAGATTTGCTATGCATGATTTCTGACATTTGCCCTGTCAAGGCTTCATCTTCCTGCACTGCCTTATATTGAAGCTTATGCTTAAGAAGAAAACCCCCTGATCATGCAAGATCAGCTCTTCCAACTAATCAGTTTGGAATCCCCCAGACACTCACTCCAGATTTAGTGTCTTCTTTCTGCTAAAATTTATTTGCTTTAAACCCAGCATGCAATTTCAAACCACCAACCTAGTTCACATCTGTATTACTGCAGAAAGCAGTGTCTCTCCTTCCTCATACCAGAGCCACTCATGTTGGCTACACAGAGACCCAGGTCAGGAGGTGCTGTGATGATCTCAGCTCCACAAAAACCAGGGGCTCCTTTTGAGCCTCACAGATTCAGCTCACCTTCCATCAGTGCACTGCCCACTGCCAGGGAGCTGTACTTAAGAGCTACAATTTCACATTCAGAGGCAAGACTTCTAGCAGCACCCTCCCTCTTTGAGACATACAGTTATTCATATCAATATTCCTCCATCTGAGGAAACAAAATCAAATTAATTTTGAGGTGGAGGCAGGGCAAGTCCTCCCAATGGATCATGGCACTGATGTAGATCACTGGGTAGCTGTGTCTACGCTTTTACCAGCATGACACAGAAGCGAGTATCGGGTCAGAAAAAGTGTATGTGTATGCTGACATCCCACAACCCACAGCACAGTCCTCTCTGCTAGAGGAGGCAGAGCCGCACGCTGCTGTTCACACAGACAGACACCGCTCTCCCCTCTCTTCAGCCATCTACAACCTGATCCCTTCTCAGGAAAGACTGTTTCTATCTTTGGGCCGTGCTCTGTTTTAATAGCTACTAAATTTTAAATGAGAAAATATACTACTGTGCAGCGTGTCAAGTGCTAGATTCTGGGTTGCTACCTTTAAGGTACTAGAAACTGCCAAACTCACATGCAGGCAAACTACTAATTTATTTAGAAGCTTCTGTCTTTTTATCCCATACATATATACGTACATATCTGTTTGCATGCATGTTTTTCTGTCTAGATATTAATATGTAGATATCTGTCTGCATGCAAAAATCTATATACTGGAGATCATACTTAAGACTATTTGATGCACTTATTCCTAATAAACATGAAAAGCATTATTTGAGCAACACAAAAATCTTCCTTCTCTTAACTGATGTAAAACTATTACAGAAACTGACCACATGTGTTTTGTATACATATTAAATTTATCTCTTCCAGAAATCAACATCATTCTAGAGGCACACACTTGCACAGAGGATGCTACAGCCCCTGCAGCCCATGAGATCTACTAAAACACCAAACATATTTTGTGTATCTTGCAAACTTTTACAATTTGAAGATGAAAAAAACCCCATCAATTTCTTTTTCAGCTTTACAATAATAAAAAGACAAGAGTGGCTCAAGACACTGACAATCACATTAATATGTCAGCATACATCATTAATCCCTTCAAGTAGATTATTATCCAGAGGACATGCATTTTCCAATTGGAACAAACTGCTCATCCTTGTATCAGAGGAGGTTTAGAATTTCACTCCATTTTCAGAAGGTTTGCCCTAAAATATTCGATATCCTCCCAGTACCAAAATCCACTCACAAAAATAACAGAGCAAAACAGAAATGTTTTAAACAATTACAGTATTTTGTGCAAAACAAGCCCATGACAGAAGCTTGAAGGCTATTAGAGCATGCACAATCCATGCAATCCTGACAAAACCCTTCCATACATTTTAAGAAATTATTTCCATATATTAAAAAACTCCATCCATGTGAAGTATAAAATATTTGAGGACATACACACAAATGGGTATAATGAATGCTTGATAGTCACACGCATGCATTGTCAGACACAAGATTAATTATTTCACAGAAAGTAGACGATCTATTGGCTTCAGGGGACTAAAAGAAGTTAAATCTTTCACTTAACACACTAATCCAACCCTGACACAGAAGTGACTGACATTTATTACTGTCTGTACCAGGAAATACACTTGCTCGAGTACCAGTTACAGTACCCACATAACACAGCAGAGCAGCGGCACCTTACAAAGTTACGGCTGCTCAGCACCAGTATCAGTTTTCTTCACAATAAAATCCAAACTTTATTGGATGGATAATAAATGCAGACTAGACAAGTTAGTAAGTTATTACATGCCACTGAAATTGCAACAAGACAAAACCCCCATAATTACCCCAGTGAAATATAACCAAAAGAGAAGGTAAGAGTCAAGTGTGGTCCTCCTGTAGCTTGCCCACTCAGAAATGAGCAGACTATCAAACATACTTAATTCTGCACACAAAGTGATTCCAACCACCCTTCCTGGCCTTCCCTCTCCACTCAGTTTGTACTGGCCCCGCCAGTCACCACCGTGAAGTCTGTTCCTAATTCCTGGCTCCAGCACATGTCCACATAACAAAAACAGTTTTCTAAAGATGCTTAATCCCTCTGTGTAAAAGATGGATACAGACAGGCACAGTTTGAACTTGTCCTGAATTACTTAAAAATTCAAAAGGTCCAAATGACAGAAAGCAAACCAAATAGACACATCAACAAGCACTTAGCACTACAGTAACTGCCACCAGCATCATTTACAACACCATCATTTACCAGCTACTTCCAAAATAAGACCAATTAAAAGACAATATTCCTTTTAAAAAAAATTGTAATTTCCCCGAAGATTGGAAGCTTCCAGTGTTTAACCATAAGCTAATGAAAAGAGCATCAGTAATCAAATTTAGGAAATACATTTTTCCAGAAAATATTTTTTTCAGGTAACCCCAAAGCTTAGCAGAGATCCCATCAGCTGAACTTCCCTCATATCTCCTTCTTTTAGTTACATGGGCTGATGCAACTCAACAGCCTCTCTCCAAACCAAGGCACATGAGAAAAATCATCAGCCCTTCAGTGCTCTAAAAGTCACGTCAGATGAGCAAGCTCACTTGTGTAGTCTCTTTTAAAAAGAGTTGCAAATATAATAGTCAATAAATCATTCTTCAACTATTACTCAGATGGAAGCGCAGTAAAATCTCTCTCTAAAAGTCCAGTACTGCTAATTGCAATTTGTTTTGACAATTAATCTTTGGATTCCTCTTTGCAACACTCCTACCCAGAAGTCTTCTCCACAAGAGCATGAACAGAGGTGCTAATTGCTAACTATGTATGATTACTTCTAGATAAAATAAAGTTAGCATCCCATTTTTCCTAATGAGCACGGAGCAGGTATTTGATCTTGTGCACACTCTGACACATTTGGGAATATTTAACAATATTTTGGGCAGTTCCTTCCTTTTAGTTCTCAGTTGAGTTACATTAAGATTTCTGAGTTTAGTTCATTTTGTGCACAAGGTACATTTACAGATAACCAAAAAATAAAACTGTAAGATTTGTTTTCAGATATGATGATGATACAAATCAGATTCATTTTCTAACTCCTGTTGTGTAGGAGATGCTGAAAAGCCCACAACTAGTGACAGCACTTTAAAACATCCAGCGACACATAGAAAATTTTCTCCATGGGCAGAGGCTGGAAAGCAGCTTCCACTGGGTAGAATCTAATCTTGGTGATAAATATCACAGAATCACTGAATGGTTTGGGTTGGAAGGGACCTTAAAGATCATCCAGTTCCAACCCTCCTGCCATCAGCAGGGACACCTTCCACTAGATCAGGTTGCTCAAAGGCTTGTCCAGCCTGACCTTGAACACTCCCAATGATGGGGCATCCACAACTATTTAGTGCCAATATTCTCACCTTTGCACTGGCAACAACGTACCTCACATCAGTCACTATCTCCAAACTCACTTCATTATACTAGTCAGCTTTACCACTACTGACTAGAAACCTAAGACAGCGAAATCAGTGATCAGTTTTCATGTCATGGCAGCACCATTTTACCTATTCCTTACTCCAGCAGCAGATAAACACACCAGCATGAGTAATGGGGTTAAATATGGTTAAAGCTCAGAAACCAGCAAGCCCTCAGCCAGCTCCACAAGCTCCTGAAGACACCACTATACAGGATTCTTCAGCTGCACACACAACTTCTGCTGGTGCAATGCTGCACAGCACTAGCAAGTGGTTACACAGAACACAAACAGAAGACAACATACATCACAGACAGAGTCACAGGGTGTTAGGGATTGGAAGGGACCTCCAAAGATCATCTAGTCCAACCCCCTGTCAGGGCAGGATCACCTACAGTCTGTGTTTAAAAATAAGTAGTGCTGTTGCACTCTACTTTTTAGCAAGTCAAGGCATACTGTCCATCTTTTTTCCTGAGTTCATCCTTCTAGTCCATGTTAGCCATCTATTAAGTGCTACTTTAAAAGCACAAAGGGAATTATCCTAAAAAAAATCTAAGAAACAGAAGTCTATTCTGTACTTGTGCTCTTGCAAACCCCTCTTTGCACTTTTTTCAAAGTCCGGTGGAAATACATTACTTTGAGTGTGAGTATTGGCTACCAAATACTGCCCTACAAAATATTTTTTTCCAGCATACAAATACAAAGTGCCATAGAAATAGTATATTAAAAAAATAATTAATTTATTGAATATATTTGTAATTTGAAAAACCCAATACACTATAAAGTGTCATTTGATTTAATAAAATCTAACCTAAGAAGCTTATAGGCAAAAGACACAACTAAATACAATTCAAAAGAGCTGGAAATAGAACAAGATTACTTATTTTCTAGAACAATAAAAAAATAAATACATCAGAAGACAGCAAATAGTTGGTGAAATGTCTTTTAAAAGGAAGCAAACTGAAGAGAAAATTACAAACACAAATGCACTAAATAGACATGCTAGCAGAAAGATTTACTAGAAAGAAATGTCATTCTTAGCAATTTGAATTGGGAAAAAAGCATAAAAGTCTCTGGAAAATTGCTCCCTCCCACCATATCTGACTCTAAATTTCACTAACAGGAGAGCTCTTCAGTTGCTGCACCAGAGCTAAATACCACAAAACATTTTGATGTCATGTTAACTCTTCTCTTCCTTCTTCTTTTGAAACCACAAAATATTGTGCAGCATGCTCTGTATTTAAGCTGCTATCCCAGTAACTCACAGTTATTATCTAGTCAGGGAGGGAAGAGGCACTAGGTCAGGACTCGCGAGTTACAATTATTTCCACCTTCTCAGGCAGCAGAATTCTTCAAACATTGTACACAGATTCCATGAATGGTACAGAACCTCAAAAGGGACACTCGGAGGAAAACAAAGTACTCCCTCACTCAGGAGTTGCCGGCCTCACACTCCCACCTCCCAGCTCTATAAATTTCAGCCAGTACTGTTATTTGTCGATACCTGGTATCAGCAGCAGAGATATGAGGACATCATTGCAGTGATGCAGTTTTTTAAAGAAAAAAGGGTTTGTAGTAGTAGTAATAACATTTTGAAACAGCTTGGTCTGCCATGAATATGTTTCTGATGTCCTCCATATCTCCTCTCCTTCTCCTAAACCCTGAAGAAATATTTAAATTCATACAATGATGCACGACTGCAATATTCCATTTCAGAATTACTCTGTTCAGAGAGAAAAAGCAGGTATGTTAATGCATTGAACCTGTTTTATGTAAAAAACAAAGGAAACTTGAATTGTGTTTATTTGTTCCAAGCTACAGACTTCAAGAGTTTCATTAGGATTTCCATTATAACATAAACCTTGGAGCCTTGAAGACTACAACAGCATTCTGGGACACTGCTTACAGCTCAGTTTAAATCTGTTATTGGAGAGCGCTGTGATGACAGACTCAATGAGGCTTCATCTTGCATAATATGTTAAAGCCGTAACCACCACTTCTTACTTTGAAATTCGGAGCTACACTTGGATGACCAGCCAGGAGAATCTACCACCTAATCCTTCTTCCAGGGTGTAATGTAGACTGGCACTATAGGGTAATAATGATTGGAAGGGTAACAATAAATCTAGAAACAATAAATCTAGAAACATTCTAGAAAATAAGCATACATTTCTTTTTTGTTGTTGTTTTTAAGGTAAAAGTTAAAAATGGAAATGAGAAGTTTTACAGAATATAATAGGAGTTATGTTTCTAACTGTTATGATTTAGAAAATGCACAAGAGGGGTCTTGAGTCTCCCTTTACAAAAGGAAGACAAAATAACAAGAGTGTAATTTAGATGTGAAGCATTAGAGTTTATTTTGTATTTCAATTTCATGTTCTTTGATACAAACATATTCTCTGAATATATTTAATTTAGTAGGGGAAATTACTGAAAAGGAAACATGATAATCAGAATAGTCAATTCTAATATTTAATAAAAGCCTCATCTGAAAACCTATTTTCTTCTCCATTGTCTTTTATTTCTTTTGATCAACATGCAAAAATAGCATAACTATACATTAGAAAACTAAGATGCACATCTCATCTTCACTGTGGTACAGAAAGCCAACTCTGAAAGCAACATAGGCTGAAAAAACTCAACCCATAAATATGCGTATGTATAAATATGTAATGAGTATTATGCAATTATATATATTCTTTAATTAACAGAATAATTCTATATACAACTTAAGACTAGTGTGAGATCTGCTTTCTCAACATACAAGTAAAATACAGTGGAATGAGAAGGGATATCCAACCTAAAGCAAAGACCTAGAATGTAATTAGATTCGCTAGGGTTTATTTTGAAGCTGCTGACGTGTATTATAACCACTGGCAAACTGGGTAAGTCTGGGAAGGACTTTCTAACTTATGTACAAACACACAAGCTGTAGCAATCAATCAAGGGGGAAAGAAAAGGGTATACTAACAATGAAATCCTGCAGTGTAGAGGTAACCTTAATTTGCCCCAAATCAGTGGCACAACACAGTAGCCACCACTTTCCCTTCCATAGGAAGGGCACTTTAAACATGGTGCTCATTTTAAAGGTCTTGTTTTAAAACCACAATGAAACTTAAAATAACTAAGTGGTAATTTCCAAAACAGTATGAATACTTCGCAAGCAAACTGTTACTTACTTCACAGCATTTTTAAATTTAGGATTGTTTTTGGTAAAAATAGTCCTACACTATTGCTCTTTTAAGATTGTATTAGAGAACAGACACCCTTAGAGAACATTCTGTAAGTTTTCTTAACAATATTAAGCTTCAGACACAATTTACAGCCAAGATCCTAAACAGAACTCAATTACGCTAGCAACAATTTTCTTTAAAATACTGTCAGATATAAAAATAGCTGCACTGTATTTCACTTAGAAAATGCAACTGATTTGTCTGATCACAGATTTAACTGAATAGTGTTAATAAAAATAATGTCACATTTGTAACATGAGTGTACAGTTGTGCTACTGAATAAATAACTATTTTGTTAGGGAGTATTTACCTACAAAAAAAAATTCAAACGAAACAAATTTTCTGACACTTTTCAGTTACATTGTTTAATCATTTTGAGAGGCACTGTGAAGCAGCTCATGCAAATCAGCTAAAAATAGAAGAGTTTTCAGGAAGGGAAAAGCCCTAGGAATGGAGAGGTGACTGTTGAAGACCTGGGGCTCCTAAAGCATTCAAATTCCATAGATTAAAAAGTCAAAGACAACTTCCTCATATATGCAGCATCTAAGTAGAAGGTTCAAGTTCAGTGGAAGTAGAGAAGACCACGCACAGTCACCCTCCTCTTCCTCCAGCTAGGGCTTAAAACGCTTTTGCCAAGAGTTGTGCATACACCCACACTGCACAGCAAGTAACTGTGCAACAAACTCTGCTGTATAAAATATTATTTCAGTGCATTTTTGTCAGATAAAACATAGGCTTTGTACATAACTCACATATACTGAATCATAGACATCAAGGGCCTTAAACACAGCAATAAGTATTAACTTATTGGAAATCAATATTCTTGCTCTACTAACAGCAACAGCAGTTGACTCAATAACAGACAGATTCTAGCAGCAGCTATTGACTTTATTTTGGAGTAAAAAAACCACACAACAAACCTCCAAAATGCTCACAGTTTATCATTTCCTTGTGATATTAGATATTGTACAGAGAGAAGGTTTTCAGTCTCCTACATCCATTCTTCAGATAACTACTACTTATTTAAGGAGATTTAAAACACTTTGGTCCCTGGACCTTGTCTTCTGCAAGAAGCAGCAAGGAAGGTGAACGAGTTTCTGTAAATCATCAACTGGCATTTCCCACAGGATTAGCTGGAATATAAATTAAAGCATTCAGGGCAAAACAAAGTTTGGAAATAACATTCTTGTATACAGGAAGAAATGGAAAACAACAGTGAGAAAGAAAAATATTGTTGGGTTTTGGGTTTGTTTGTTTTGTTTTGGGTTGTTTTTAAACAGCAGTCTTACAGCTGAAGACAACATATATCACTTCAAAAGACTATGGGTTGGCAATATTCTTCTCTAAAATAAGGAATATAATTCATGATTCAACATCAAGAAAGGAATTTGGGAAAACTAATGAAAACCAAAACTGCGACCACAAGTTAACAAGAGTGCATGGACAAAGCTGATCATTCCCATATAGCTTTTCATTCTTTTATAATATGTAACTAGAAAATATAGGTTACACTTAAACATAGGACAAAGCAATGGCATAGTTGAAAACCCACCCAAAAGAGCGGTAGTCATTTTAGTTCAATGAATTTTTTTAACTACACAATCCCCCCTCCCAGCACAAGATTAACACTAATATTAATTTATGGCATTTATCTTAACATTACCTTTGTCCTCAAAACAATTTATTCATTCCAGCCCATTCTCAAAATTATATTTGCTAATCCAAATGGATGCAGTTCATCCTTAAATAAAATTAACACATCAAAAACAGTCTTAAAGATACTCAAGAAGCTCACACAACTGCTGAATGATTTTACACAAAAACTAGACAGACTGAGGTACTAGAGCAACAGCACATTGACAGGCGGCAGTATTTTAAAATTAAGTAAGGGCACAGTAGATCTCACAGAGTTGCAAAGAAGCAGCTGTGAACAGAACACAAACTTCTCAATCTATGCAACAGTGTACTCTCTTGACAAACACCCTTAGACTTAGATGCTATGGGACCTGACACAATGTTATCATCAATAAACGTAGTACCTTTTCATGAACACTTTCACTTTGCCAGAAAGATACTTTCTTGATTTTTTAATTTCTGCAGCTTCTTCATTGTATTTTAAATAAAAATGTAAAACCTCCAAATGCAATTTAATCCAGCAGAAGCATAGGAATGAAGATGGATTTTTATCCTTTTACTTAGGAAATAAGAACTGTTTGACTGTTTCAGATGTCTAGAAAACACAACAGATGTCTTGTAATACAGAGTAAATGTATGTGTACGCTTAAAAGACTGTCTTTGGAATGCAGAATGAATGTATAGGAAAAAGAGTGAGTAATACCACAAAAATTCAGACACAAAAGATGAGATGGTTAAGCAAATAAAGGGTAAAATCAATAGCATGCCACATTCCAGCTGGTATATTATGACCAGAACCAACAGGTTAACAGGCATCCCTGCAGGTTTCTCTGGAAAGCCTGAGTGCTCAGATGCTCCACAGGACCCAGAAAATATGGTTTTCCTGTTTCCCTCTGCCAACCACTCATTCCACTACCTCCTTCACACCAGCACATCGGTATTCAGAAAACTAAAGTCAAGAAAATAGATCAAATGAACATTTCCTGTTTTGTTGCACTATGGTCAGCAGAAAGGAGGACAGCTACATACATGGTGGCTCTACCCCTTTCAATGGATGCACAAATTTATAGCAGATTGAAATTGCCATATGACCATATCCTGAGAAGACAGATGATATTTAATATTTCATCTGCATTAAGATCTGTTCCATCCCAGCTGCATCCCTTGCATTCCACCTACTTTTGATCTGTGAAGATACACTTTGAGAATGTAAAACTTGGATGCTTAGAAACCAACTCTGTGAAAAAGCAGCAGTATTCATGTATGTAGGAGTCAAATTCAATTTTTTCCTTTGCCAGCAGGGCTGACTCAGGCTACAGATTTCCTTTTTTAATCTCCCATTCTTTCTCATGATTTTAAAATGGTTAAATCCTTCAGAAACTCAGTAAACTATTTAAACTATACTAACTAACTGCATGGAGTTCCTTATGTCTTTCCCATAATCTTCACAAGTGCGTAACCCACTGCTGAAGAACAGACTGAACTTCTACATTTGCAGCTCTGGAGAATCATTGCACTTGACTTCTCTCTTCTGAGGAAAGGCTGAGACCTGGGTCTGTTTAGCCTGAAGAAGACTGAGAGGAAATCTTATAAATGCTTAAAAATATCTAGAGGGTGGGTGTCAAGAAGATGAGGTCAGATTCTTTTCAGTGGTGCTCAGTGACAGGACAAGGGGCAATGGGCACAAACTGGAACACGGGAAGTTCCATCTGAAGATGAGGAAAAACTTCAAGGATGACAGAGCACTGGAACAAGCAGCTCAGAGATGTTGTGGAGTCTCCTTCTCTGGAGATGTTCAAAACCTGCCTGGATGCAATCCTGCGCAACCTGCTCTAGATGTATCTGCTTTGGACTAGATGATCTCCAGATGTCCCTTCCAACCCCCACCATTTTGTGATTCTGTGATGATACCAATCAAGGAAAATCTGAAAAGCACTTTATGTAACTTTCAGTGTTCTGTATTATTAACTCTCTAGTAATTTAGTTTAAATATCTCTTGCTACCATTATAAGACTGTTTATCCACTACACCACACATGACTCCAAGTAAGCAGCACCTCCTCTCAGCATGCTTCTCACTCAGAGAAAAGGTTTTATTTTGTAAAGGTGAATGTAGTTTCAAAGACCAGAAGCTGGCCTTGATAGAGAACTAAACAGAAAGAAAACACTAAGTGGTGCAAGAGGAGTTGTACAAAATTGACAGCAGCTTTTCCAGAAATCACAGGATCACAGAATATTAGGGATTGGAAGGGACCTCAAAAGATCATCTAGTCCAATCCCCCTGCCAAAGCAGGAACACCTAAACAAAATTACACAGGAAGGCATCCAGGAGGGTTTTGAATGTCTCCAGAGAAGGAGACTCCACAACCTCCCTGGGTAACCTGTTCCAGTGCTCTGTCACCCTCACCGTATTTCTTTTCACAGAGCAGTCCCTTCAAAAGTCCCACCTACTCCTCCTTATTACCCCAGACAGTAAGTGCAACCCTTCAGATCTCTGCAGGGCCGCTCCAGCAGGCACAAGCTGCACATCTCTGGAGATGAGCACGTGGCAAGACAGAGGCCAAGCACCCTGCCTGACCTGTAAAAAACCCAAATGGCAAAGAGGGATGGATATCCAACAGCTGAACACAGTCTATTCTGATACAAAGGGCAGATGACTTTAAACAAACCAGCAGACAGCAGATTCAAAATTTAAAAAAAAAAAAAAAAAATAAATGGAAACACATAGTGCTTTGCATCACATATGGTAAACTGTGGAACTCCCTTGTGGATCCTAAAATTTTATATAATTAAAAAAAAAAAAAAAAAAGGAAAAAGTAATGGAAAAGAAATTCAGCATGGCTATTAAATATAAATTTAACACCTTGTTCTGCCATACCCTGAGCTGCACATTACTGGAGACTGGGAGATCATACTGGAGAAGGATTCCCTACATCTCTGCCATTTTCCTACACTCTTCCTTTGTCATGTGCTGTTGGTTACATCAGAAAAGATCCCAGGCTTTTATCAACTTGCAGACTCTCCCAGTACAGCTGTTCTTCCAGTCACTAATGGTATTTCTGTTATGTAAGCTACAACAAGGAGGAATTCACCAGTAGATAACCATAGATGCACAACAACAAAGCAACACAAACCTCAGTAAAAAACTGGAAAAAAACAAACCAAAAAAACCCAACCAAAAAGCCTTGTAGCAAACTAGAATAATTTTTCCTCTTCCTTCATATCTCTCTTGTTTTCAGCAGATCTGATTATCAGCTATCATTGCAGAGCCCCAAAATGCTATTTACATATAGAAGGGTGAAGATTATCTGAAAGGTTTAGCAATAATTTACTAAGGTATTAACTGAACAATTATGTTAATCAGACTAATGGAACATTTCATATACTTTGGTTTTTAAATGTACATAGCCCTTAGACATTAGTCCATATTTCACAAATTATATTGATGTGCTCTAGCAAAATCAAATGATTATACTTAAAACAGAATAAACAATTTGTTGACATTTCCATTGTATATCTTACAGTATGTTGTAAACTCAAAAGAGAATGAAAGCCCGTTTTGTTTCATGTATAGATTGGGAAATGTTTGTTTTTACAGTCACAGAAAAAGAAAAGCTGTGATTCACTGCCAGTCTTAACAAGGACAGCTGTTTGATATTGTATCTTTTGCCCTATACCCACCAAGAGTGAAAGTTAATTAACTTCTTTGTATTATTCCAGAGCATCCAATCTTTATGTAGTGAATGGAAACTTACTGAACCAACGCATCTAATTGAAACACTAAAAGTATAGAAAGTCTTTTCAGAAAGCCATTTTGTTTTGATAAAATCCGTAACATTTTACAGCAAAATGAACTGACTTATTAAGCTAGCTCCTAGTCTTTTGAGAGTAACATTTTTAATATATATTTTCTTTATACATATACTGTTTTGGAAATAATCTTGGGGCATCAAATACAGAAGAAACTCACCATGCTGAGTTCAGTCCTTTTCTGCTCTCCTTAACAATGAGGATAACAAGGTATGCTGCATTTGAGAAGTATCTACACAATGAAAACCAACACTGTATGACACAGAATATTTTGACCAAAAAAAAAAACAAAAACCAAAACTACAATTTATTGGTGAACACCCACCAGGCAAACCACAACAAAATTCCAGTTTGCATCATCACAGGTTTGGATTAAACCGAGGGTAGCAAAAACAGAAGTGGGTATGAGACATGGTAGTGATGCTGCCTTTAAGTCAGAAAGTCTTGGCTCAATAGTAAAAGCTTTTATGGAACTCCCAGCTCAAAATGTCCCTGGTCATAAAGTGGTGGAACTGCAAACCTGGACAAATATCCCTGCATACTGTTTCTACATTCTTTCCAGAAGCATCCTTGGTTAGAGACAGCTATGGGCCAAGCAAGCAAAGGTACTTACATTCCCATGACCATAAATCTTTCCTTATGAATTCACAAAAGAACATTGTAGGATTCTATTTTTGTCTTGGCTTCTTACAGGTTACCAGTAGGCAGGGAGAACAGAGTAAATCCTACACCTGGCAACCAGAGTCTTTCAGAGCTTTCATGAACGTCGCGTTGTTTGGCTCTCTGGAAGCCAGTACTGCTCAGAATGCTAAGGGCTGAAGGCAGGCCACAAATAGAAGGGAACAGTAGAAAAGGAAGCTGTGTGCGCTGATGCAAAAAAATCCTATTGCTGATTTGTATTCTGCCTGAATATGAGGAAGAAAGTAAGAAAACTTCCAGCTCATTCACATGAGGAATATAAATAGAAGATTCAGTAAAGAACTGTTTTTCTAAGCGTTCTCATTTGGAACATAGTCAAACTCTAGTTATATACTGAATAAGCAAAAAAAGGCAACACTTGTTAATCATAAAATCAGAGCATTCCAGAATTTGGAAATAGACTGATTTAATGCCAACATTTCATACAGTTTGTGTAATGTACACACATAGAAATCACAGTTAAAGACACAATACAGTAGGTGATGGCAACTGTCATTAACTGTCTCCCATGGTGGATGTGACTGTATGGTACATTTCACAGCAGTTATAGAAAAATGAAAGACAGAGCTCAAGGACCATAAACAAGGGATTATTTTACAGGTATTCTACTCACAAAGTCACAGGCACTGAAGAAAAAAATTGATGTTAAGGAAATAATACAAACAGTGAAGCAAAATAAGCAGCACAGTGGAAAAACATTTAAATATCCACCACAAGGAAAAGAAAAAGCAGATTTGCAATCCAGAATCTTTTTAAGGGGTATACATTACTTGCACCTCCCTCTTACAGGAGGGTACACAAAAAAAAAAAGCCACCTTACAGAGCATGGGAAGGGAAGGGAACTCTTACTAGGTAAAACTTTGCTGATGTTTAAAAGAGGGAAAGCAAACAACCAACCCACACCAGACATATCTTTGCCTCTCCATAAAATTAAGACTATATGTATAGCCACATAGAGCACAGTATTAGGATAGGATCTGTAAAACAAAATACACTTTAACCACATAAGGTGCATTTCAGACAGAATTACTTCATACCAGATCTAAACAACTCT
Organism: Antrostomus carolinensis; assembly: GCF_000700745.2. NCBI lineage: Eukaryota > Metazoa > Chordata > Aves > Caprimulgiformes > Caprimulgidae > Antrostomus > Antrostomus carolinensis. Next base: position 10,055 of record NW_010320944.1, on the reverse strand, counting down.
GTGCACTGAATGCTCAGTAGCAGTTGGAGTGCATCTTCCAGTTAATTTTCATCCAAAAATAAGTCAGTTTTGTCTACTGTAAACTGTTCCATGACATGAGACACAGCAGAAGAGGGATAATTAGGAAATTCACTTCAAAACAACACTCATGCTCCAAACTAGAACACAGCAAACAGTGCTGAAAACTGAGACCACTATCAAAGACTTTTTGTTGTCAGATGGTCTAATTTTCAAAAGGCAACAGAGTTAGACTACCATATGCTTATTCATCCTTCAGTTCTTTAAATTTTGTGCTCCTTTATATACAAAATTGTATCCATTTATCCTTCCCTGAAAGTGGGGACTGGGGGGTTAAAGGGTATTCAGAAAAGGGCAGCTAACACTAGGCTACTACAGGAAGAGACAAGTGTCTCTCTCAGTATTAGGTATGATCTTCAGAGGGCTCCATAAAAAATAAAATCTAAAGCTAAAAGTGATACTTGTTACACCTCAATAAAGACTTGTTATATTTACATGAATAATTTGGTTAATAAACCTCTTTTGGATCAAAATCCATAAAAAGCCTCACTGCCAAGTTGGATATATCCCATGCATCTAACTTGTACTATTTTTAGCCACATCCAAAAGAAAGCAGAGGAAAAAGCCACCCATACACACAAATTCCATCCAAATGGTTTATGGGCTGCTGATTCCAGTAGCTCAATAAAGGTGAGGTTCCATGTTCCCAGTTCCAGCTGGTACCAAGTTTAAGCATGTATTTCCAGCAGGCACACCCAGCATGAAGAAGAGCTCCTCATGCTGGTCTCCACCACAGCACAGCAGGACAAGGCATGTTACTGCAGCGTGATGTGCCTCATGCACAGACGTACACATGCAAACGGGTCTCTCGACCAGCCCCAAGACCTCACCGTGTCTCTGGTAGCTGTCTGCGACCTGCTGATCCCTCTGGCAGCCAACTGGCAGACCTTCTGTTCTCTCAGTCTCTCCCAGATTTATGGCTGCTTCAATATCTGGCTCCCACGCATCTTACCTACTCACCAGCCCAGTAACAGTCCTGCTCCACGTTGCACACTGACACATGTATCCACACAGCACACACACACTCCAGCTGCGAGCACCCCAAGGCCCCTGCGACCCAACGGTCCGACTCCAGGCTGGACTGTGGTCTGGCACTGGCACTTAGCACTCCATACATCCACATGCCTATAGAAAAGAGCGCCCTCACCCAGGAAAATATGACCAGTCCCTTTATTCCTCTATCCTTCTGTTCTCCTATGCTTGTCCCTCCCCAAACCTCGCCTTTGGTCTTTCCCCTAAACATTCCATAATAAGTCCTGAACAATTCCATGAGGCTGTTCCCCTCCATCCTGTGATGAGTCTCATGGAGCTGATCAACTTCATGTAGCAGACTGAGGAAGAGCCAGGTCAGGATACTCCATTTCTCAGATTATTAGGACTTCCCCACCTGTCACTGTCCCACTGGGTTCCTTTGTGTTTGTGGGGATAAGCCTTTTATCATACAACTTAACATTCCCCCCACTTAAAAGTAAAGTCAGAGATAGCTGCACTACTTTACATTTGGGATCTCAAATACTCAGGAGTTAAGGCACCATGATAAAAAAAAATAATCAAAAAAAATTATGAAGATTTATTTTAAAGCCTTCAAATCAAATCAGAAGCTTACTAAGATGTACAAGCCCATTCTCTATCCTTTTAAAAAAAAAGTAACGATAAGAAATGAATCTGTAACAGCAATAAGGACATGCCTTGAACAATTAATGACAGCTACTCCATAGATGGTATAGTCTAACAATTAAAAAAAAAAAAAGTCAAATCATCAACTTCAGCAAAGGCTGAAATATTCTCACTTACATTACCAAAGGGACCAAGCATAAGCCAAACTCCTTTGGGGTAAGAAATCTGCAAGTGCTGAGCAAAGCCTCTGATCTGACAGAGGCAACACATGAAAGAAAATGAACATGCTTTCTTACACAAAGGAGGATACAACAAGACAGCACTTGATAGCACGACAGACAGCACTCTTCTCAAGTGTCTACTGACATCAAGAAAGAGAAATATGTAACATTTCAGCATGCTCGTAGGGAGTCCCTAGCAAGCGTAAGAGCTCCCTTCAAGTCTACAAGCAAATGACCACAGAAGGTCAGAGTCAAGGATGGGTACAAGTAGAAGACAGCAAGAAAGAGTCAACAGGTTAAGAAAAAGTAGAAAGCTGTAAGGTCCCTCCTCCCCCCGAAAAAACCCAAACAGCTGAAGCTATATATACAAGTGACCACAGCTATTTTAGAGGAACCACAAGGCACCCATTTCCCATGAGAACAATCTTCAAGATCACACATTTTTCATCTGTATCCCACAGATCAATTAATTTGTCAAGGATTGGATATAAAATAAAACAAAAACAAAACAAAAACAAAACAAACCATGAAACCAAACTTCATAAAAATCTCTGCAAAAGTAGAGAATCTCACTCTCACCAAGTTCAGACCTTGGCAAGACCCACCAGCTCTGGATGCTGCATTTCATGCACTTCTGAAAGTGCCACGGTTTCCTGACGTCTGCCCAGCCACAGGCCATTAAAGATATACCACCTCTGGTAATATTTGTTTTAACTTAATGACCTGAAAGATCTACAGCCCACTCACATAACACTGTCTCCTTTTCTCTGCCTGCTGTTAAGGTTCTCTGAGCTCCCCTCTTCTCCAAATTTTTATTGTGTCAATTTAACCTCACCCAGCATGCCTAGGCTTTCTTCCACCTAGTCTCTTCCTCTTCCCACTTTCACTTTGAGGATTTCATGGCTTTTTTCCTCAAGCCTCCATTATTCCCATTCTCTCTTTCTGTTTGTCAATTGATCAGTGACTCACAGAGAGCTTACAAAATGCATTTAGCTACAACTGTTCTGGCTGAGAGCTCAGTAAAAGTTCACATCCTTACAAAGAAATATTAATTCCACTACCTGCCCAAACAGCTAACAAGTAACACATTTTAACACACTTTCAAGTTAACTGAAAAATAGCCAAAGAACACCTCACATACTCATAAACTAACCAAACAGTTGAGTGAATTCATAGATTAAATGACTGCAAATTTAGAACAAATGAATATGATAAAATACAAACATAAAAACCACACAGTTAAAAAAAAAAGTCACTGTTCCCAAGGTGCTATTATAGACACTGCTAAGTAAATAAAAGGGAATAATGCAGAACTTCTTAATTTTTTCCCATTTTATTCAAGAAATGGCTTCCCAGTTAGACAAACCAAATCCACACTGCTGCTGTGCCTTCCACGTGCACATCTGCATGTGGCATAATGAGTTTGCAGCCCAGGGCTGGAAGGCCACAGGACTGCACCACTCCATCCACAAACCACCCTGTCTCATGACCAGAGAACACCCAGCTGGCCATGCTGCCTCACCCTGCCAGAACAGATGCTACAGAAGCTTCGTCTGTGAAACTCAGAAAAGCAACAATTTAGGTTTTACCCTGTAATTATGAGTTCTACAAAGAAATAGTTCAAACCTACATGTTTCATACTGTTAATATTACTGTAAGTTTTTTTTTTTAATCACTAAGAAATTTAAATTCCAAGGATTGTTTATGATTGTTATTGCACCAGACTACCTTGAATTATCTTCACATGACAATACGGTATGACTACATGGTCACTCAAATAACAACACATGTTCTCCTGCTGCAACTATTCCGTGCATGCTCTTACACACAGAAACTGTAAAATTAAAAAAAGAAGTTCACTGCAACTTCGCTATTTCACAACAATTAATAGCAACGTTGCTCCTCTTTTCAATTGTCCTGTGAGGTTAAGAACTAAAACCTTCTGGCCAGTTTGTGGTAGTATATAACTTAATTTTGGCTAGGATACTTATTTTAAAGTGCTATTTCTATGACGAAGCGTCACCAACTTCAACTGAGCACAAGTCATTCAGAGAATCCTTGGTCTCACAAGGAAGCAAACCTTCCTGTGATACAGCAGGATCTTCCAATCCCTACCCGTGTCTTAAAGTGAAGTGATCTACCACAGACTCCTGGAGTCAGGTGAAGTATGGGATTAAAAAGTGCGTATTGGATGTCTTGGGAAACTGGGAGCGGGGGAAATCTCACTTATATTCTAAGTTTCATGAAACTGAAAGAAAAACACAACAAAACAACTAGAGGCAATTCTCTACTATAAAAAGGATTTTCTAAAGATGCACGTATGAAGCTACCATAAGATACTCAGAGTATACATTTCTAAAACTCACAACTAAAAACCAAATATCTTTTATGCCTCCTAGTTTCACAGTTGAGTAGCACAACAGCTAATATAAAACCCCAAAAGTAAAGCTTTTTCCTTGGTTCTCACAAGGCAAAACTCACTGCTGGTTCTATTGTTGCAATGAATCCAAAGTACCTTCCTGCTTGGTAAGAGAACAGCTGCTACACAACTCTCACTCCAAATTAAAACAGACTCTTATTAAAACATTTTGCATTTTAGAAAGCTTGCAGTGGAAGGGACAGTCACATGGCATCCTGCCTTTTTTACTATGGAAACTTGTACAGGCTGTCAAAAACATACCACTATTTGCTATACAGAAACAACACTATTTGAAATCAACTTCTCCCCTTAATGCCTTATAGAACACAGATGTCTTGGCAAGGTTGGCACTAAAAAAAAACCCCAGCTATTCAACCAGCTGCTTTGATTTTGTTATGCCTGAAGAGTCCCATGCTCAGTTGAGACCTCTATTCTGTTTATGCCTTGAGTCTGTATAAAGCTTTTTGTTGTTTATTAGCACGAGCAGCAGTTTTTGAATGATTTCTTGCGATAAAAAGAAACAAAACAATTCTCATAGAAATAATTCACCCAAATTAATAAAAATATAAGCATGTCTTGAAAATCAGTGAGCTGTTAATAATGTAGAATTATCCACAGACCATACAATGTAAGTTGGGTTCTTTTTTTCCAAACCTTAGATATACAACGTCTTAACAAGTAAAATCAAATTGAACCATTAATAACTACCCCTGTGCATGTTCCTAGCCTGGAGCAAAGACAGAGTAGCTTAGCCCACATTTTTACAGGTTACCTTCCATTTGCAGCACTGTACAGCCACTGCGACTACCTAACTTATAGGCCTTAACTGCATCCACACCATAAATTATAAAGGAGTATTATGACCAGAAAGTATGGTTTCCAAATTGCCTAACAGTTTCCAAGCAACTCACTTGTTAGGAGAAGCATTATTTTCAAAAAGTACCAAGAGAGACACTAAAACATATGTACTGTAAAATCTTTCAGGCACTCCAAAGATGAAACATAATTGTCAGCTTAGAGCTCAATCGATACAAACTGCTGGTAGAAGGGGATGAAAAACTGGCTGTCCACTATTCTGCTTTGCCTGTAAGGGTTATCGTCTGAGCTATCTGAAGTGTTCTCAAGAAGAACAACCCATCTGTGTGCTCTTTACATCAGGTAAGTCATCAATGGTGCAGTTACTGTACTACCAAACTAAAAGCAGAAATTTTTCACTTAACACTAGCATCAGTACACATAAAGGAGTAATTTTTTAACAGGTTGTACTACAACTCATTCATCATAAAATCACATCAAACAGGGAATATTTGCAACAAAATGTTTATTAATATACAATATTTATTACAGATTGCGTATCTTCTTATACATTAAAAATACCCTTAAAGTATATGAGAAAATTCTTGAATTAGTTATTTTTTCTGAGATAATGCTTTTATTACAGTTGTGTTAAGAAGAATTTAATACACGTGATCCTGAGATAAGAAAAACAATTATGGATTAAAGCAATGGAGTTTTTTGATTCATTTTGCTTAAATATTCATTCCACAACCCCCTTCATACTTGATAAGCATGTATGGATTATTGTCTATCATTATCATAAGCTTAGGAAAAAAGGCAGAGGTCTATTACGTCAAAAACTACAGACCCCACTGTCACTAGACATAATTCAACACCTGTAATGGTAGGTACTTATCCCATTCAGCACCCTGTATGAAACATGACTGTTGGTGCACAGAGCACAGAGTTTGTACCATCGAAAAAAGGTTAAATCAGAAAGACTGTGCAGTGTAACATACCTAGCAAGTTACAAAAATGGACAGGGAAATTTTACTACACTCAGGCAAGCATTTGTTAATCAGCCTGTCAAATACAAGAGGCTAGTGTGCAAGATAACTTGACCTATATCTGTATCTCCCAAGAACGATTGGAAAAAAAATTGGAGAAAGATTAAAAGTCTAGATCCCTTCCTCCTTTCCACTCACAACTTCAAGGATCAGGTTAGCCATCCACACAAACACTCTGCATCAAGACTGGTTGTGCTTTCTACCAGGTGCAGCAGGAGGTACCGTGAAAGAAAGAATCCAGGATGAGCACTTCTCCAGCTGACTCAGTGTGCTGACTTGAGAGAGAGAGAAAAAGCTCTGAGTGAAGTCAGGGGCAACTCGATTAAGTATCATTCTCCCATTTTTCAATGTTTTTTACCTGTATCATTGAGAAACATTTGCAATTGTGTGGTCAATTCCCAAAGTCCTGATGAATGTTTTAAAGTTGCATTGTATTTTACGCTGGCTTGAGTTGAGTGTGATTTCAAGGTAAAGAAATAGTAACAAATGTTTCATTCCACCATGTAGCAAATTATCAAAGAGGGGCATGTTACCAAACCCCCCAGCTGCCTATTACATCCTTTAGTTTACTCAAGGGGTTATCAGAAGCACAAGTTCCCATTTCAACTGAATGGTTCATGCAGTGAAGTAGTACGACAGGCTAAGACACTCAGAAATTGTGCCCACACAAACCGAGGACTTTCTGTGTCTGGATTTCTAAAGTTTTTGTGACCTAGCATAAGTACCAGATCACAACACATGCAGCAGAAGCTGCTACTGGGCCCCTGTACACTCAGGAATCTGGACATCAGCACCCACTCATTATATTTGTTCTGCAAAATCTACAAGACATGCACAGTAACTCCCAGAAGCGCTGCAGCTGTTAAACACTTCCAGACCAACTCTACTGAAAGTCTAGTTCTCCCAACACTGTCAAACTTGCTACACATGCAATAATCCTGCAGAATTTATTTAAATGTCCTTTAAGTACACTTATCAGCCAAACTAGTTCCTGGCAAATACTTGTAGGCAATTTCATGTTAGAGAGTTTTACAAGAAGCAGTGCACTATCAAACTGCGTGCTGATGTCAGGCACGTTTTGATCAGTCTTTCACTACTCTATTTCATCAAAAGAGACTGTATATACCTGAAAAGCTTTATCAGTTCATAAAAGTTACTATTTTCATTATAAAGTTGAATGAATGATGAATTAAATGATAAATGAAATTGTAAAAATTTTTTTTTTAAATTACCCCCAAGATCAAAGGCAAACTCAACAGTCACTTGTCACAACAACAAATCACAGCTGCATTTGACAGTTGTTGTTACCATCGTTCAGCTAAGGACACTTTCGAACTCAACATTAAAATAACTGTACTGCTCAGCAGGTGTCCTACGCGGTATATTGGGTTTACGTGGCAAGGTGTTGGCAGCCAGGAGGAGCGAGGCCTGCAGGGGTGGCTTCTGTGAGAAGATACCAGAAGCTACCTCCATGTCAGACAGAGCCAGCTCCAGTTCCACAACGGACTCAATACACTCGGCAATATTCTTTTCTATTACAAGTGACCGTTGAGTTTGTCTTTGGTCTTGGGAGTATTTTTTTTTTTTTTTTCATTATTTTACAAATCTGATTTATCATTTAATTTATCATTCATTCAACTTTATCATGAAAATTGTAACTTTCATGAACTGAGTAAAGCTCTTCAGGTAAACTCCTTACAGTCCCTTTTAATGAAACACCGTAACAACCCGTAAATGTTATTCATTAAGAAACAGAAAAAATTACACATGTGAGAAGCTAGTGAGAATCCACAGAAGTTATGACTCCTCTTAGACAACCTGCAACACCTCAGTGGTATCACTGGCTGAAAATGACAACTGTTCTCAGCTTCCACAGCAGTGCCCTGTGACCTGCTGAAGCCAGCCTGGGTCATAACATGATTACAGAGACAGAAATCCAGGTTATTTACCAACCTTCAAACAGCAATGCTACCATCAATCACACAAAGCAACCCTGGTACAGGTGACTCATCTGCTTCTGGCCTTCAGCTGAAACCTGGTAACTTCCTATACACACTGGGTAGATGTTTCCTTAATATTATCGCAATAGTCTGACCTTCTGTGCAAGTTCCTTTCTCTATTTTGGTTTCTTTTAACCTGTTTAGCAAGCATGCTTGACACCTGCTTGTAGTACCAGCTTACCTGCATTATTTGATATGGAAGTTTACAACGTGAGGATTGGAGAGGTTTAAATATACAGAGACTGGGGAACATAGAAAAAGTAAGTACCAGACAAATCTTTGCAAGCTAAAAATAAACTAAGCGTTTCCATTTGCTATAAGTGACATCTTGCAAGGGGTAACTACTCTTTCTCTTCCCAAACAGTAATTCAGTTTAAATAGGATACCAAATTCTGCTAATTTTATGAAGAGTCATCTCTTAAACCTGTGAGGCGATTCTAATACACTTAAAAAACAAACATTTATTTAAAGCTATCTGAAAACCAAACACCGAAATACTCAGAATATAAACATAAAATAACATTAACTTACTATAATAAGAAAAAAATAAAAAAACAAGTACAGAGCATGACAGCAAGACTATAATATTTTAAGTACTGGCTTTAATGACCATATGGGGATAACCTATCCATTCATATACAACTTTAATACATGCCGTTAAAAAAAATTACAGTCCTTTGTTTGAAACAAAAAGAACACTAATACAAAAAAAAAAAAATTCTGTTTTCTCTTGCATTATATTTAATCCCACAAAAGTCAGATAATCAAATTTACTAAAGCCTAGGAGCTTGTTTGGGAAAGGAAAGCTAAATAAGGAACATTAACAGTTACAGGAGAAAGTAAGAAACAGTAAGGCTGCAGTTTTCAAAGGAAACGAAAAAAGCAACTGGATAAAGTAAACACTGCCTGGCACAGAAACAGAACTACTCCCTAATGAACATCAAAGGTCTCAAAAAACCCTACTTTCTCAGTACCTTCAGATCTCAGACAAACTCCTAGTTAAATCTGATGATACATTTTGCTATCGCTGTAAAGAAAAGAAGAAACAAGATGACGAGAGCCACATGCTGAAGATAACATGGAAGCGTGTTCCCCCACGGTGCATGAGGGTCTTCATGTCCCTTTTTCCTTTTCCTTCTCCCAGAACTGCACCATTTTGCTTTTCTAGCACAATGACACTTCTGGGACAGGTGCCTTTCCCCCACACACACACACTTAAAAACTAGCAGCCAAAACATCCAGCTCAGGAAACAAATATTCTACTAGAAAAAGAACTACAAACGTCCAGTCAAACAGGAATGAAAGCAAGGAGAGGCAAGCAATCTCACCCTTCAGCAGCAAGAGCCAAGGAAGTAGCCCTTGCTACTGTAGTGCCCAGTGCTGCCCTCTCCCTGTCCCAGGCATGCCAAGGAGTCAAGGAAAGCAGGCAGGGGAAGAAGGGCAGCGGCAAACACCACTGCTGCTGTACACGCAGCTACCACCGGCTGAAGTGGAACTGTGCAACACCAGCATAGCGGTTCTCCTACTCTCTGACATAAGGATGTGCGTCGAAACAAAAAACAAAGAAAAGTCTTAGTTAACAACTTAAGCCTGGAGGAATACAACCTTCTTCCATGTCTACTACAGAAGTGATCAAAAGAAAGAGATGAGAAAGCCCCAAAGGCAACAAGAGAAAGCAAAGTTACCCTTTTCTTTGACTCACAGTGTAACTTACAGCAGTGGGCTACGTATTTATAAATCCTGAACAGATCATCTCCATTTGAAGTTTGGTAATCTGACCTTTCTTTCTCATCAGCTCCATTCAGGAGGGGAGAAGAAAAGGTATGTTCTTCCTGTTGAGAAGCAGAACTTCACACCAGCAATGCCACCTACACAG
>NW_010320943.1:0-846 GCF_000700745.2 Antrostomus carolinensis | reverse complement strand
GAGCTGGCCCCAGTACTGAGCCCTGGGGAATGCCACTTGTGACCAACCACCAAGTGGATTTAGCTCCATTCACAACTCTCTGGGTTCAGCCATGTAGCCAGTTTTTTACCCAGCGAAGAGTACATATGTCTAAGTCTTGAGCCACCAGCTTCTCTAGGAGAACGCTGTGGGAGACAGTGTCAAAGGCCTTTCTAAACACCAGGTAGACAACATCCACAGCCTTACCCTCATCCATTAGGTGGGTCACCTGATCATAGAAGGAGATCAGGTTGGTCAAACAGGACTTGCATTTCATGAGCTCATGCTGGCTGGGCCTGATACCCTGGTTGTCCTGCATATGCTGCGTGAACGCATTCAAGATGAAATGCTCAGTGATCTTCCCTGGTACTGAGGTCAGACTGACAGGTCTGCAGTTCCCTGGATCCTCCTTCAGGCCCTTCTTGTAGATGGGTGTCACACTGGCAAGCCTCCAGTCTTCTGGGATCTCCCCTGTTAGCCAGAACTGTTTATAAATGATGGAGAGTGGCTTGGCAAGATCCTCTGCCAGCTCCCTCAGTACTCTTGGATAGATCACGTCTGGCCCCATAGACTTGTGTGTGTCCAGGTGGTGTAGCAGGTTATAAACAGCTTCCTCCTGAATTATGGGGGGTTTATTCTGTTCTCCATCCTCGTCTTCCAGCTCAGGGGGCTGAATACTCTGAGGATAACTAGTCTGGCTATTAAAGACCAAGCCAAAGAAGGCATTAAGTACCTCAGCCTTCTTCTCATCCTTGGTGGTAATGTTGCCTGCCGAATCCAATAAAGGATGGAGCTTCTCCTTGCCTTTTTGTTGTTAATGTATCTGTA
>NW_010320942.1:0-7071 GCF_000700745.2 Antrostomus carolinensis | reverse complement strand
GCTGCTCTCCAGCCATTCTCCATCCAGCCTGTGCTTAAGTTTGCCCCGACCCAGGTGCAGGACCTTGCCTTTGGCCTTGTTGAACTCCATGAGGTTAGCACAGGGCCACCTCTCAAGCCTGTCCAGGTCCCTCTGGATGACATCCCTGCCCTCCAGCGTGTTGACCCAACCACAGAGCTCAGTGTCATTGGCAAACTTACTGAGGGTGCACTCAGTCCCACTGCCCACGTCACTGACAAACAGATTAAACAATGCCAGTCCCAACACTGACCCATGAGAGACACCACTCATCACTGGTCTCCACTTGGACCTCGAGCTGGTGACCACAACTCTTTGAGTGCGACCATCCAGCCAATTCCTTATCCACTGAGTGGTCCATCCATCTAGTCCATGTGTCTCCAATTTAGAGACAAGGACATTGTGTGGGACAGTGTCAATGCCATGCTTTGCACGTTAGTCTGTAGTCTTATTTAATTTCTGCCTGCTCGTTAGCATCGAGCAGGCAGAAATTAAAGTTTACTGAGCAAATTGTACCTGTTAGCTCAAGGGTGGTGGTGGTGGTCTGCAACCAGGTCCCTCCACCTGCACAAGTTTATCTAACATCTTTGGGTGGGCAGTGTGGTGGCTTCTTCATTCCTCTCTGTCACTGCTTCCCAGGCAGTGACAACAAGACAGAGGGAGGTGGAAATATTTTGCTCAACTTGGCGTTGAGAGCTGTCTGGAAGAAGTAGGGATAACGTCCAACATCTCAGGCTCCTAATGGCTAGGCTGGGCTTCCCAAAGATGCGTTCCATCTCCCTTCCTCTGCCTTTTCCATTTTCCTGCTAAATGGGCTGTAAAGTCCCAGCAAAGTTTGTCTAAACCTCCTAGAAAATATTGAAGGTGCAGTTGATATTAATCCAGTCCTGTTGTGGTATGAGGTGCACGTGTAACGGGACTAGAGATCTACATGTGGTCTGTGGGCATTGAAAACACCCCAAAGGTTGTTACAGAGGAATTGGATCCCTCACTGGGTATTAAAAGCTCTTCATTAGCGCTAATGTGCGCTAAATTAAGGTGGCAATTAGAGTGAGCATATTCATCAGGGTGGTGTGCTTTAATAAATTGCGTGTTTAACGTGATTGCGTTTTATTGACTGCTGCAGTAATTGTGTATTTTTCTCTTACAGGACAAGCTTGGCTGGGCAGAGATACATGGGCCACACAGACAATTAAAGACCAGAATAGACACCGTGCTTTCAAGTCCTGAGATTTGTGAAGGTGAGTCTGGTTTATGGCTCTTTTCATCATGCCAGATGCTTTCTCGGTGTCTCTGTCAAGGTTCATTAGGTGTAGCTGTGGTGTCCAGGAGAGGGGTAAGAAATACACAGCTCATCTGCCATCATATCACCTGCGAGTGTACTGCAGCAAGTCATCCCCCTTCTATCTCCTAATTAAACTGTCCCTATCTCTGTTCCATCTCGAGGAGCAGACTGTGTGGAAATAATACTGTGAGAGGGTCTTCTGGAAGGGAGCAGGCATCTTCTCTTAACAGACCCCACCACTTTGGTTTAAAGGAGTTGGATACCACTTGCAGGTACCACAGAAATCCTCTTGGGAGAGGGGTACTCTGTGAAGGGGGGAAAGCATGCTGAGCCTTCTCCTTACCTGCAAGCCAAAGAGTGGGCTGCCGTGTTGCTGGGGAGGATGATCCGAGGGCTGGAGCAGCTCTTCTACGAGGACAGGCTGAGAGAGTTGGGGCTGTTCAGCCTGGAGAAGAGAAGGCTCCAGGGAGATTTTATAGTGGCCTCCCAGTACCTGAAGGGACCCCAGGAAGGGTGGGGAGGGACTTTGGCCAAGGGCAGGGAGTGACAGAACAAGGGGTGATGGCTTCAAACTGGAAGAGGGGAGATGGAGATGAGATGTGAGGAAGAAATTATTTGGTGTGAGGGTGGTGAGACACTGGCCCAGGTTGTCCAGAGAAGCTGTGGCTGCTCCTCCCTGGAAGTGTTGAAGGCCAGGTTGGATGAGGCTTTGAGCAGCCTGGTCTAGTGGAAGGGGTCCCTGCTGATGGCAGGGGGGTTGGAACTGGATGAGCTTTAAGGTCCCTTCCAACCCAAACCAGTCTGGGATTCTATGAGAGGATGCAATGTGGCAATGCCAAATTCTAGTGGTCCTTCACCACTGGTGCAGCTTAGAGCTTTGAGGACATTTCTAGTGATATCCCAGCTGGGACAGCTTCTAAAAATTGCTGCACTGACTTAGAAGAGCATCTGGTCCACATTTTCTAATTCCTTTAAAGGCTATCTGGCAGAGGTTCTAGAGAACTTCAAAAGTATCTTCTGCTTTTACTTGATTATGTTGTGCATGAATATGAAAGTAGCACCATTTGCTCCTCAAGCCATTGGCTAATATTTTGTAGGAGGTACTGCAGAACTGGTTCTTAGGTATTAAAGGAAGCAATGGATCAGTTCAGTGGACAAGGTCTTTGTGCATGTTGAAGACAAAGGGGTATTTATGGACAATGTGATAGAAGTGACTGAAAAAGTGGTTTGCATGAGGGTTGGACAAGGTGACTTCTAGAAATCTCTTCAGATCTTGGTTATTCTGTGATTTCTATCAAGTATTTGAGACGTGGAGACTCTGATGAGCCATCAGGCAAGTGCACAATGTCTGAATTTTATGTAGTGAAACAGGAATAGTCCACAGAAGTATGTTGGAGGTGGGGATTACATGGTTGGAATGATAGGCAAGGAAAATGGGTCACACACTTGTTTTCAGCAGAGGGTAGGAGTGGTGTGATATGGAAGATGCAAGGATTGAGACTGGTGAAGATAAGGTGCTCCCCAGAGTTCTGATAGACTGGCACATCCAAGGGCTGCTCTTGTCCCTTTCACCACGTGGTGACCTGGGCACACCTTGGACAGCTGTTTTGAAAACTCTTTTCACAAAGAAGGTGGTCAAACCTTGGAAGAGGTGCCCAAAGAGATTGGGGAATCCTAGTCCTTGGAGATACTCAAAACTTAACTAACATGAACCTGAACAACCTGCTGTAATTTTGAAGTTGGATCAAGCTTTGGAATTGGCCCAGGTTGGAGACACTGGGTGTTTGTACTCAACAACATCCAGAGGTCCTGTCCAACCTGAGTCTTTCAGTGACTCCATCTCCAAGGCGAAGGTGAAGGAGTGATTGAAGTGAAACCAGGGGTTTCAATCCAATGTGAAAGGGTTATGGGAGTAGAGAGAACTATCAGTGGGGGCAAAGAGAAACTTGGAAGCTGGTTTTGGAGGGTGTGGTTGAGCAGCTGCCTTTAGATAATGTGAAGTTCAAGGTAGCTACAAGGCATGCAGAAACAAATGTCAGAAGGAAGGAAATAAATGGTGGCTGGAGAACAAAAAAAAAAAATGCATTGCCTTGAAAAACTAGACTTTATTCCAAACTGATTACAGCAGCTGGGGGATGTTTCCTGGCTCCACTGCTGGGGATTTTTAGCCTCCTCATCACTTTTACAAGATAAAATTTGTATTGGGGGAGGGAGGAGAAATGGAGAATAATCTGCCTAAGAAAAAGCTGAACGTTTATAGCCGCACTTCAGACAAAACCAAATGCATCTCATATGTCTCCCAGGTCTGAGATGGGACAAGCCAGGGAAAGCATCTGTCAGCCGCTGTCTTCTGTGGTTCTGACTTAATGTTTGCTTAGCATTAAATGTCTCCTGCAGAGGAGAACTTAATCTGTCACAAATCTGAGGCCCGGAGGAGGGGAGAGAAGGTATTTTTAAAAGGTAGATTAAGACATATGTGTTGGGTTTTCTATCACACTTGCAGCAGTGTGTAGTAGGAATAACTTTACAAAATTTACCTTTTGTGTGTATGGCTTAAAAAAAAAAGAAGAAGGAAAAAGCAGCTCTGTGGGTCAGGATTGTCCTTTTCTCTCAGTTGTTTTCTCCATGCAGCTTGTCATTGTCATCGGGAACTTCAGGTACCTTCAGCTAATTAGTAAGGCAGCAGTTGGCACGAATGGTTTCATAATTACATTATTTGTAAGCAGCATTATTTGTGTTTTGCTGGCATGGTTTGTAAATGCCATTAGTTATGTACTCTTCAAAGTCTAGAGCGCTGCTGCCTACATGAACTGGCTGGTGATGTGTTTCATATACGTTGGAGCACGTGAGCTCTGACACAAACCAGTTTTAAGTGGTACGTAAGAGGTCAGATCACGCTTGTGGTTGATTTGTTTTGTTTTCATCAGGGCAATCACTGATCCTAATGGTGATGTTACACGTGCTGGTTGGGAATCTGCATACCCAGCAGAAGCTGGAAAGGGTGTGTTGTGTTGGTATGTGTGGGTCTCACCAAACTCTTAAGTTCCAGCACTGAAGGAGTTGCTCAGAGCTCCTGTTTCTCACATCAGATCAGTGGGTTGGTGTTTTTTGGAAGTTTGCATTGAGCTGTGGAAGCTCTGACATCTCTGTTCTTGTCTTTGCCAGCCCAGACCTCACACTGTTGCCCTTGACTTCCATGTGCACATCCTGAGTTGAAGGACTTTGGGGTTTGTAAACCCCACTGGGTGTGTTCCTTCCTTGAAGCACAGCACAATTAGAAGGGTTGCACGTGATTGTTGCTTTGCTGTGTGAAGCGTGATGGGTTTAGAAATGACAAATCTGAGCCCAGCACCTGTATGAGGAGAGGCTGAGAGAGCTGGGACTCTTCAACCTTCAGTCTGATTAGGGAGCAGCATTTGCAGTGGAGAAAGGGGAAGTGATGGGTTGAGAAGCATGTGAGCTTTGGGAAATCTTCTCCAGGGAGTTGAGCAAACTTGTGCCTCTGTTTGCATCTGTACACATCCATCTGTGCGCAGTGCCCTGACTGCATTCTCTGCTGTTTCAGTGAAGGTTTTACTGTTATATGTATTTATTTGTCTGTTCCTCGAGGGTACTTGGGGATAGAGCTGCATATTGGGAGACACAGCCATGTCATTGAGCAGCAAGCTTTTTGGGGCAGAAACTTTCTTCCAATGTAACCTCACCTGGTCAGGATTTATAGCTGCTCTTCCAATACAAGTCTTGTCCTAACTGCTTTGCTGTTTAATTCAGACATGGAGTTTCAAATCTGCTTCAGATTCCTTAGCATTTGCTCCTGGCACTAAAATCTGACCAACTTTGATCCACAAACTCTGCCTGCAAAAGACCTGTGCAGGGTGGGGTGTAGAGCACCAACACTTGGGTGTAGAGCACCAAGTACCATTTCACACTGCGTGACAAAGAGGTGTTGGTCCCCAGGCTGGGTAACTGTGTGAGGACAGCCTTGTCAGTCCCTCCTGTATCCACACACTGGAGTCATTCCTAGCCCAGCTCCTCTAGATGTTTCTCTGACAGTGTTGTCCTTGTTCTAGATGGCATTCATTCTGGAGAGAAAGCTTGTATGGAGCTAACTGGCCAGGAGTGCATGCTTGGGAGCCTTTCAAATATGGCTTTTTTTTTTTGGCATGAAGTAGGCAGGTATGTTCAGTGCTTCTTAGACTTGGAAGGCTTTAGAGAAAACAAAAGGAAAGAAAAAAAAATCTTCATGTGCAGATTGATATTTTTCCCCACATCTCACTCTGTGGGCAAAGCTAGACCCTTCCTCTTCCTCCTGCAACCTTCCCCTTCACATCTGTATTCTTTAGACCTGGAGGAATGCAAAGGGACTTAGTGATGATCATTATCTCTTACTAGTTTGTGCCACATTGCCTTGTTCAGCAAAGAGATGAACCCTTCTGTATGAATCACTCCACAGGATCTGGGGGAAATCCAAATGGAAGTAGCATTGTGTCACTCCAAGAAAAAGTGGGTGTGCTAAGGAAGTGCTGGTGTTTTACAGGAAGAATTCAATCAAGGAGCCTGAAGACCATGGAGGGAGACTGTCTGAGCTGCATGAAGTACCTGATGTTTCTTTTCAATTTCTTTATATTTGTAAGTATTTAGAATTCACTTTCTCTCTTCAATCCTCCTACTTCCAGCAGCCTGCTGCTCCCCAGCAGGACAGGCTGTCATTTGGTAAAGTTGCCACGGTACAGAACTTCCCCTCAGCTTTGCACTCGTGGTCACTGAGAGTTTTGAAGCATCCAAAGATGCTCAGATGCTCAGAAAGCCTGCTTGGTGGTCACTGAGTTATTCCTGTCCTCAGTGAGGGAGACCAGAAGCTGTAACTATGAGTCGTGTAGACATAGTGCTGAGGGACATGGGTTAGTTGGGGACTTGTCAGTGTTGGGTTCATGGTTGGACTCCATGACCTTAAAGATCTTTTCCAATCAAGGCAATTCTGGGATCTCTAAGTGGTGTACATGGTCTATCTTTGAATTGCAGAAGAAATTGTTTTCTAGTCCTGGATGCCCTGCTGAGGTTTTCACTAGGAAACAGTCATTTTCCTACCACATGTATCACAGAATCACAGAATGTCAGGGATTGGAAGGGACCTCAAAAGATCATCCAGTCCAATCCCCCTGCCAGAGCAGGAACCTAAATGAGATCACACAGGAAGGCGTCCAGGTGGGTCTTGAATGTCTCCAGAGAAGGAGACTCCACACCCTCCCTGGGCAGCCTGTCCCAGGGCTCTGTCACCCTCACTGGAAAGAAGTTCCTTCTCAAGTTTAAGCAGAACCTCCTGTGTTCCAGCTCACACCCATTGCCCCTTGTCCTACCATTGGGCATCACGGAGAAGAGCCTGGCTCCATCCTCCTGACATTCGCCCTTAACGTATTTATAAACATTAATGAGGTCAGAGTCATTCTTGGTGACCTTGTTGCTCTTGTCTTTGACAGGAAGGTTGGGAGTGCCCAGCCACCCTGGACTCTGGCAGGGAGGGTTCCCATGTTTCCCTTCACTGGGCTGTCCCCTGCAGATGTGGCAGCAGCTCGAGACTCAGGCTTTCAGCATTAGAGAGGGGAATAAACGGTTGAGTGACGTGTCAAGGTGCTTTTGCTGTGAATGTTTCATTTAGTGAGCAAGAGACACCAAGAACAGGATGTCAGGAGTCACCTGCTCAGCAGAGAATATATACCACGGGGAAACACAGATTCTCCCAGTGAATCAGAGATAGCTGTGGTGGTTTC
>NW_010320941.1:6641-23156 GCF_000700745.2 Antrostomus carolinensis | reverse complement strand
AGGAATGGAATTATATCCCATGTGGAATTCATTCAGAATTACACAATAAAGAATATTCATAAAAAATACACTATTACCTTTTCTGGTTATGTCTTACAGGACACTACTGCTGTTCCACCTCTGAAGGAACTCTCTGGGGCAAACAACTTACCCCAGCTTGTTCGGAGGGAAGTACCTTCCTGGAGACAGAGGCTGGATGACTATGAGCCCAGGCAAGGATGAGGATGTGAGATGGAACCTTATTCCCAGTTGGTCCTCATAATGATTTGAGACAACTTTCTCCTCCGAGCACCAACCCTGAATCCCTTGCATCCAAGGCATCCACCCCCTGGGGGCCAGAGGACAGGCACTGTAAGGTCCTCTGCTGTGCATTCCTATACATCAATAGGGACCTTAAAGCTAGACTATACACAGAGATGCTCAGTTCTCCAGCACCTAAATCTGTTGGTGGACCTAGGCTCATGTCACTGTGTTGTGTCTCCTGGAGAACCCCTCAGGCTGGCATTGACACACGATGAATAGAGCATACAGAAACCTACATTACTGCTGCTGGTGACACATGGGGATTAAAAGGACTTCTGTCACCACTGGGGCCAAGCAGTTTTACATTCTTTGTGAAAGCTGTGTTTTCTTTCTTAAAACATATTAGGAAACTGGCATTAACTGTTCCATAATTTGCATATAACTAAACTATATTATGCAGTAATTTTTGCTTTGTTTTCTTACACATTATTTCTATTGTTGCCATAGTCTTTTGAGATTTGCTGTGTGTGCCTTGAGAATTAAAGGACTCAAGGGGATGCCACTTATCCTAAACTTTTTTGACATTTTTCATATACTAAGTTGCCTGCACTGTGACAGGTTCACTATTGTTAAAAAAACAGCAGGGAAAAAACCCAATTAAACTTGCAATTTTCCACAGAGCAAGGCACATGTACAATATGCCTGCCAGATGACTTGCTCTGTCCTTGCCTGGACAGGACATATCTAGAAGAGATTTTCTCCCATGGGCACAGCATGTCCCATTTCCTAAAATTCTGCTACCTTTCTGCAGAAAATAAATATAAATAAAACATATCCATAATGGCTTCCTTCACCTCAAATATATATACTTCTTTTACAGGAATGGCTAACATTTCAGAAGACTCTCCAGATCTCTGAAAGCCACCTGTGCTTTCAGTTGCAGCTTCTTTGTACACACATAAAGAGTTACTGCTTACCATGTTGTGTTTTGGTGTGTAACTCCTCCATATATATGTAATTTTCAAACATGCACAATTACAGGAGGAAGACTGGGCAGACATTTATGTTCACAGAACTGGACTCCTCCTTTGAGATCCCATCTGTGCTTCAAAATCAATCATATTAAGGAACTCCCAGTGCAATTTACAGTGAACCCAAACTCTGATTTACAGCAGACCTAGAGTGCAATTTGTCTGCTGTCACTGCAGCCATCCACAAGCTCAACACTTAGAGTAAGCCTGTCTTCTCCATTCCCTCCATACTCAAAGGAGTATTTTTTGATATAGATATCTTTCTGCTCAGTGATTCATCAGCATCTCCTGTTTCAGGATGGGCTGAGTCATTTTCTGGATGTCTCTCTCTCTGTCCACTGATTAAGAGCCTAGATCACTTTCTTAGACTAAACAGGTAACTTCAAAGCAATTAATGTTAGGACAGATGGACCTCACCTCCAATTAAATAATTGTTTTTCTGTTGGGAATGACACAAAAACTGAGTAACCTGCGCAAAGGAACACTTCTCTGTGAGTCAAGAGTCCAAGAGTCCAAGAGTCCTAGGTGTTAACCTCTACTCCAACACTATTTATGCACATATAACTAGAAAGCAATTAGATAAAATCTATTACCAGTGATAGGACACCTTTCTCCCAGACTGTGGCTCTTACCACCACCCAACAGTGTCAGGTCCTTTTTTCCCTGTGTTCCTGGAAGCTTTCACTCCTGGCTATCCAGTGGTCCAGCTGCAATGGGACAAGTGCAGACAGCATTTGCTTAGAGTGGTTACTGGCCCAGCAGAAAAGCACTTTCTATTTTGCCCAGTTGAGAGATGAATTATTACAAAAAGGAAAAGCATCTCTATTGCTCCCCAGTAAGAACATGAATTTCCTATCCAAAAGCTCATTACCTGAGCTCATGAAACAGTTTTAGGCCGCAAATCCCACTCTCACCTAAGCATCAAGAGGATGGCGAGGCAGTGAGACAATTCTGTTTCCACAAGTTGTTTCAATGTATCCCCATGGGTTGTCTATTGCTAACACCAATCCTAGATGCCTAAGGGTCCCTATTAAATTCAGAAGGAAATTCAGTATTTAAGATGAGCTTGTAAACTGTATTTCCAGAACAGGTGCTTAACATTTGGTCCAGCATAAAACGTGGTATTGAATTGAAGTGCCTGGCCCACACCTGAACGGCTGAATACGCTCCCCTAGGAGTTTGAAGACACCTTGCGCAGAGATCACAGAGAGGTGCTGATGATCCCTTTCACAAACAGTACGTGCAAAATCCATGAAAGAAGCCATAGCAACCATGTTTTCACTGGATTGACTTTGGTACTTAGATGGAACATTTTTCAGATGCATTATCATGTAGGCAACCTACCAATCTTTGGATTTTTAAATAAGAATTTCATTTAGCCATGTCTAAGAAAAAGCATAAGCATCCAAATTGAGATGGAGTTGCCCACTGCCCTGCAATAGACTCATACTATGTAAGTTAATTTCTCTGCTTTTTAACTTAGCATCCCTATTAGGAAAGGAATTTGGAGGGTCTGTTGGCTAGAGGTCTATTGGCAGAGGGAGGGAAAATAATTTTGATCACTCTTACAGACAGCCTACAGGCAGAGATTCATGAAAGACCAAGAAAAGAGCAGTAATAAACTCTCTCAACAACAAGTGTTAGACAGCTGATGGCAGTACAATCTACAGGAGATTAAAGCATAAAATAACCTTTAACATGGATAACAATTTTGAGGATCCTGCTGCACCAGACACAAGGTTTTCCTCCATCCCACCTGGTGGGTGTGTCTACAGCACAATTCAGCACAGTGGTACCCAAATTATCAACCTAGCCTGTTTGCTGGAAATAGCGAGATCATATTATCATTACCATAGCCTAGATATTCTGCTTCTCAGCAAAAACGGCTCCTGCATCATCCCAGCTATCCTGCTCTGCAGCCCTTCACCCAGGCTATCTGGCACAGCATTGCTTTGTGCCCTGTGCATGGACTCTAAGCATTGTGGGAAGTATAGACAGTCATATAGATAGGAAGGGGAAATGACACCATCCCAGAACAAGCCGTCAAACAAACTCTTTTACCCAATAGCAGAGAACAAGAGGTCCTAAAAAAAGCTGTACATACAGGGGGAAATCTTCCTGGAGGTATCTCCTGGACGGGCAAGGGCAGAATCAGCTAGGATCACCCGCTGTAAATGACACAGTCCCTTAACTATTTCTCCCTACTTGAACTTTCTCTCACTCCTGGAAACTTGATATAACATCAGTTTTATTAACCTACAACACAGCTCAAGAGTGATCAATAAAATAGAGAAGAGACCAAAACCCACCTCACTAGAGAGCTATAAGGTCTCCCCTCAGCCTCATTTTCTCCAGGCTAAACAACTCCAGTTCCCTCAGTCGCTCCCCATAAGACTTGTGCTCTAGACCCTTCACCAGCTTCGTTGCCCTTCTCTGGACACGCTCCAGCACCTCAATGTCCTTCTTGTAGTGAGGGGCCCAAAACTGAACACAGGACTCAAGGCGCAGCTTCACCAGTGCTGAGTACAGGAGGATGATCACTTCCCTAATCCTACTGGCCACACTATTTCTGATACAAGCCAGGATGCTATTTGCCTTCTTGGCCACCTGGGCACACAGCCAGCTGTAGAGCAACACCCCCAGGTACTTTTCTGCGTGGCAGCTTTCTAGCAACTTAGTACCTGAAATAGGGCACCTACGTTGGCATCTAGAAATCCCTAGGGGGAAGCATTCCTCAGGCTATAAAAGGTAAAATATACATTACCAAAGCAAAAGGGACATTTTTTGTATTATGCATTCAAAAGATGAGAATTGCATTTCAAAGGCCTGAATGCGCTCCTAACACAGAGGAACACAGCTCCTTTCACCTTCAGAAAGTGAAACATTCATATATGCTGAAACCTTTCATCTGTGAAGCCACTGCTGGAGTTATAGAAAGCATTTAACTAAGGACACAAAAGCACATGAACCCCTGTTCAATATCTGGATGACTGTTTGCTCATGCAAACATTGTATCCTGTAAATTCACTCCCAGCTTTTGCAAACGTCAAGGAAAATGATGTGTTTTGTGGGAGTTTATAACTTTAAAATTCAGATACCTTGATTTGTGACTTTTATTCCCAGTTATTAACCCTTATGAGCCAGATTTGTTTGTACCTGGCGAGATCCAAAACTGAGGCAGGAGAGCCAGTCTTATATCCACCTCGCCAGAAAGTTGCACCTGCATTAAAATAATGGCTCAGCATAAGAGAGGGCCTAAAATTCATCCCATGTAAAGATGCAGGTGTCCAGGCCCCTGGCTGCAGGGAGTGCTCCAGCCTTCCACTTGAAATTGGAGAAGTGCAGGGACAGCACCTGTATTCGCTGTGAACAGGTGAATGATCTGCTCAGCATGGTGGCTGAGCTGAAAGAGGAGGTGAAAAGGCTGAGGACTACAAGGGAGTGTGAGAAGGAGACAGACGGGTGGACTCAGGTTGCCCAGAGAAGTTGTGGATGCCCCCTCCCTGGAAGTGTTCAAGGCCAGGTTGGATGAGGCTTTGAGCAACCTGGTCTAGTAGAAGGTGTCCCTGTTCATGGCAGGGGGGTTGGAACTAGATGATCTTTAAGGCCCCTTCCAACCCTAACCATTCTATGATTCTATGATTCTGAACAGATCAAAATTATATATATAACAGATTTTTTTTTACTTCTATATTAATATTTTATAACTTAGTTCCTCTACTGAGATTAATGAACAGCACATTTTATTTAACATGTTTGCTGAGTTACTGGAATTTACAAAACCATCTGGGAAGAGTTCTACTTTGTGTATTCACATTATTAATATACTATTCAACTGCATTCTCCTTTGTGCAGGGGATATGTCTGTAATTTTGCTCCAGATCCATGAAGACACAAAGACAAGCAACCACAGTGATTCTCCTGCAAACTCTTCACATCCTTTCATTGGGTACAACATGAACTAGAGGGTGTAGCTATACCAAAGGTAAATGTGTCAAATCAAGCTGGGAATGGATATAACTGTTTTACATAAAAGTATTTCTAGCCTCCTGTTTAAACCTAAGGAGAAAAATGTGTATGTAAGTTGGAGAGTTAAATTTCTGAAATATTTTCTTCTTTCCTCTGTATTTCTCAGTCTCAGAAGCCACACGGATTACAGGGAAGAACCTGCTCACTGAGGAGAATTGTTAGTGCTTTCTCAAGCGCTAGCCTCAAAATCAACTTAAGAGAGAAAGGAAAAGATTATTTCTTCTTGAAAACACATGAAACAGGATTTTAATTTTTCTCCGGCATTCTTGCTTTTGGTTGATTCATTGTTGTACACAGATATGTTTATAAGCAACAAAGAACAATATTAAGTTTATTGAGAACTGAGTTTATTAGTTCAGCTAATCATAAAGCTTGGTAGGAATTACCGCGGGAATTCAGAAAGGATGATGAAAGACTGTTTTGATGAGTATCAGTCAAAATATTTCTGAAGACCAGAAACTCAAGCATTTTCGTAGGACAATTAAATAGATAAAGAGAAATTTACCTTCATAAATTCTAACACTTGAGCGTTCCCACAAGTGCTTAAAATTCTGGCTAACCCAACAGAGGATTGCACTGAAAAGAAACTAATTTATTTTTATATTTGGCAAATGTTTTTACTAACAAGCATTTTAATTAATTAATAATATTTTTAAATATTTTACAATACACAGTGGACTATTTCATTATTTTATATATCTTGCTTTCATATTTTGCTGACAGCTCATATTAACTTCAGTAAGAAGCATGTTGCTGCAGTATACCAAATGGCTTACTGTATTTAAAAAAAAAAATCCATAAATGCAGAACCAAACATTAAACATGTAACTAAAACAAAAGTAATATTTCTATTTGTCACAGAGCTGATCTTTTCTTAATAAAGTTAGAGAAGCCAAAGTATGTATCTCAAGTGACGATCATTTCCAAAAGAGATCACGTGTGTCTTATCAAAGATGCCTCCATTTGGACTTCTAATTTCTTGAAAATTTTTGTTTGCAATGAACCAAAACGTAGCACTTGAAAGAAGATATATGATCCACTAAAAAGAATAGTATTTCTAATCTAATCAAATAACTTTGTTTCAAAATTGAGTACAAAATCATAAATTTATCAACATCCAAGTCTAAATTTTCAAAAGTATCTAAATATTAACTACCTTAGTAGCCGAAATATGTTTTCTAATTAAATTTAGAAGTTTAAATGTCATTGACTATCAGTGAGATTGAGGGTCCAGCAGGAAGATTTTGGTCCTTAAAAATGCAGTATTACAGAAAATCCCACTATGTAACCACATACATCTTTTAGAAGCCAAATACCTTTAAGAATACAGCTACTAGTAAAAAAATCTCCTTTGAAAATGTGAAAAAAAATGAACCGAGACCAACTCAGTAACCAAGCTGTCTGAATAAATTATGTGCTAGTTTTTCTTCTCTATGGCAAGAAACAGAGGTACCTTTTATTTTGAAGTGCTTTCCTTCTGCATGGAAGGACACAACTGTACTCTTTTCTTTATAATAATGTGAGGAAAGAAATGAAGTTATTTCTGTACCTATTTTCCTGCAAAAATGTTGGGCCAGATTTCTAAAGATATGCACTAAATCCAAGTCAACTTTGTCAGTATTTGATTTCCACAAGAATGTGTTACCTAGATATCTTCTTTAATCCAGTCTTAAGAGCAGCACCTGGGACATAGGAAAACTATATTTGAATTCATGCCAACTTAGTGTTAGAAGGGGTGGAAGGAATAATAGAAGATATTTAAACTATTCTGGAGGAAAACAGAGGTGCAGTTGAACTTTGAGCTGTGTTGTCACTGCAAATAATCTCACTAAGCAGTTTATTCAACTGGAATTATTACTCTTGGATCAGAAAATCCTGATTTTTCAGAGAAAGGAGAACTTATTGAGGTAAAATTATTAGATAGCTGTTTCCTACTTAGATTTTTCTAAAGGAAAACATAGTGTAGACCTACCAGGGTATCAGATGGCTACCTTTCCAAGCAAGCAGACCTCCTTCAATACTCTTTTAATGGCTAGAGGGAGGAAAGGGGAGAGAGCAAGAGAGAGCAGTAGCAACAACTACTTCTATAGATTCCCTTGACAGGGATTTTCTAACTTTATAATCTAAAAGTCAGCTGCCTAAATGTCAGCTAGTCCCCTGGGCTCCTTTATAGTCAAAGGAGAGAGAGAGGGGCACCTCTAGAAGGCAATTCATCTCATCCTGAGGTAGATATCTAAGACAGGTTCAATGAATCATTATCTCATTTCTTTCTTATCCCGTGGCTATGAAGGGAATGTGACAAGTAACTTTTAGATGACTGAGTTTGGTAAGATGAATTCTGCCCTAGCATCATTTTTCACTCCACTCTGAAACTTCACTTTTGAATTTTCTTCACCTTTGTGGTCTTTGGATCTTGGTTCCCTTTCTTGACACTGCTGCCAAGCTTCATGATGCCTGACCTCACACACTGACTCAAGCCGAAGCCCACTGGAAGATCCTCTTTGCTGTGAACGATCTTTGGATGAGACCTTAAGGAAAAACCAATACAAGGGCAAAGGCACTCATCAAGATTATTACAGAACAGCAAGTTGGTTTACTCCAGTCTCTGCAGGAAAAGTTCTCCCTTGAATCTTTAAGACAGAGCCAATGTATTGATGAGCCCACTTTGGTCCAGAAGGTTAGCAGTATCTTGTGCTGTCACACCTAACTTGATAAACTGCATCAAAATTTCTCCATATGGTTGTCATTCACTTCTGGCCAGTAGAAAGGCCAAAGAGAGGTGTAAGACTGTTTCAGAAATCTGCATTGCAAGAGTCTTTCTGCAACAGACTGATGAAAAATTGACTTTCAGCCTGATTTCTAGAATTTCCTCTGTTGTGGAGTTAAATCAGAATTTTATTAGATTTCAGCATAGATTTAATATGTTAAAATATTGTTGTGTAAATGGGCCCATGCTTATCATTGAGACAAAAATCACATGATTATCTAAGTGGGTTTTTTCCCTCTCCTGACAAGAGGATCAGTAGAGCACATGAACGGTCTGCTATTTCTAGTGTCCTACAGCAATATCATAAGAAACCAATTATAGCAGAGGTTGCATTCAGTGCCTGTATTAAAATTTTCTCAATTTTTCCACCCTAAGATTAATGTTAAAGATTTCTTACTGAAATAAAAAAATAGTTTGTGCTGTGCATCAAGATAGCTTGTATTACTCAGAATTGTGGGGAAGGGGAGCCAGAAAATTAAAAAAATATTTTTAAAAAGGTGTTATCAACAAACAGAAGCTGTCAATCAGGGTACTGCACTGTACATTACAAAAATTGCAAAAAAATGGACTCTGACTTGAGAACATCAATTCTCTCTGCAGAGAGGAGAAAAACAAAGCTGTTGTTATACAAATAATTTACTGATTTCCTTACAGTAACAGAATTCTCATTGAAAGGCAGGTTTTATCAGAACAGGAACTTGAAATCTGGAGACTTGTTTGTAAGTTATGGTCAAAAGCGGTACACATATGAAGTAAATGCGTAAAGCTGGGTAAAAAATGAAATCCTCAAAAAACTGTGGAAGCCTACCTGAGAGCTTCCAAATTTGCACATTCAAAGGCTAAGAATATGAATAAAAAAACACCATTGCACTTGAATTTGCAAAAACTTACCATACAAATAATAAGTTTGTATATAAAACCCATCCACAGTTTAAAACCTTTTCTAAGCAGACTGAAGGAACACTATTCACACTTTTACAGAATCACACAGAACTACAGAATTGCCTTGATTGGAAAAGACCTATGAGGTCATCAAGTCCAGTTGTTAACCTAACACTGATAAGTCCCCTAAACCATGACTAGGCCATGTCCCTGAGCACTATGTCTACACAACTCTTAAATCCCTCCAGGGATGGGGACTCCACCACTGCCCTGGGCAACCCATTCCAATGCCTGAGAACCCTTTCAGTAAAGAAATTCTTCCTAATATCCAATCTAAACTTCCCTTGGCACAACTTTAATTCAGGTATATCTACCAATGCGTGATCCTATTCATCTATCCACATGAATCTGCGTGAGTTAAACACACTAATGTGAACTTCATTAAATCAAACTTTGATGTTCTTTACATAATTCAATCAAACCTCAGGGATCTTTATCACTTTCTCATCAGAATTAACAGGATACAGCCACAGTAAAATGTACCATTATTGGTATTTCATTATTATGCAGTGCCATGCATTTACTATTATAATGTAAAATAACATTCAAATCTCTTGGTCCATTGTGGACATTAAAACCAAATAAAATATATTATAAAAAGGAACAGAAAGCAGTAAGCTATTTCTGAAGTTACTTTCTCACAAATGCGGAGTAAATGGATGATTTAAAGTTCAAATAGGACTCTCTTTTCGTACCAGTGCTCTTGTAATGAACATTGAAGGTTTAAACCCAGTTAACTAACTGTGAAGTACTTCTTATGATGTATTTATTACCTTTGCTCTCCTGTATGTATAACTGTTATACTATTCAGTTGCATTTTTAGTATGAAGGCTAATTATTTTAGTGCAATATTACATCACTCTGCCAGGCAGTTGAGTTAAAGACTTGCACAGCTTTTCTCAACAGAATAGTCCATGTCCTTTCCAGTAGATATTGTCACCCCAGGACTGGTCACTTCGCTTAGATATCTGTCTCCAACAGTGTCCCACAGCAATTCTTTAGAGAGAAAAAAAACAAACCAACAAAAAAACCCCACGGCATGAATAGAGTGATTTCTCCAGGATATACCTCCCAAGCAACCTGCAGAAGTTTTGAGATTTCCTCTGCAGAAGGTCGTATCCAGAGCTTGTACTCCATTAATGTATCATAAAAGGAGTTATTAACTCATTTAGGAATCCATTTATCCTAGTGTAAATGTAGATAAGTGGTGTGATGGGTTCCATATGTTTTGTTCAACATTTGCTGCTCAATTCACATTAATACAGCACACCTCTAGAGAATGGGCCAGGTCAACTTGTTTGGAAAGCGAAACTGCTCCAGTTCTGGTATGCCACTGAGGGAGAGGACACTGCAGGGTGGAAGAACATGAAAGGAGAAAGAAGAAAGCACAAGTAAGAAAGGAGAAAGAAGGAGAAGAGAGAAGGGATAAGTGAGAAGGAAGGAAGGAAAGGAGAAAGGAGAAAGGAGAAGGAGAGGGAGAAAGAGAAGGAGAGGGAGAAGGAGAACAAAAAGGAGCAACAACAAGAGAATGAATGCTCAGTAAGCGAAGCCTACAGCATAGAAGGAAGACAGAGGGTGAGTCTATGTTAGGGTGTCGGTTCAGGCCAGGAGTGTGCTTTTTAAGAAAAAGATGCTTTGGTTTGCACCACAGAGTGGTCTCTAAGCATATGAACTGTATTCCTTTTGGACAAAAATAAATTGCAAGATAACCTCCAAGACTCTAAGTCCCAGCCTCAAAGGAGTATTAGATCTACAGGACCATATCAAACTTAGTTTGAAGTATCCATGCATAGTGTGGGCGGTGGGTCCTCAGCAGCAACTGCTCTGCTCCACAGATAGACCTAGTGGCTCCCACTACTTGCCTATGAAAATGTAGCCTGAAAAGCTTCCCAGTGGAGCAGAGGCTGGCACGGCCAGCCCTCAAAGGTGGCAGGGTGACCAGAAAGGTCTGTACAGAGTGCGCTACAACCTGATATGCCTCTCAGTTGACTGAAACCATGCTTGGAAGCCAGGACCAGCCTTCAAAACTCAATTGGGCAGTGGAAGATTTTTTTCTTAAGATACTTTTTCTACTCTGTTTCACCTAGTCGCTTTATTTGATTAAAAAAAAAAAAAAATCAATTAATCTACTTTTATTCTCAAAAAAAGTCTTTTTAAGTTTAAAAGCCTTTTTGGCCTTCAGGGAAGCTCACTATGCAGAAAAACTCCCAGCCCAGCAAATCCATTCCAGAGCTCTGCCCAGTTTCAGATCCCATTACAAAAAATTACAAAGGGATTTTTAAATAATGGATCATACAATCCAATACTGATAATATTTCTGACTGCAATCCTAAACCCCTAGGTGTTGAAGCCCTCCTTTTTATCAGTGAAATAAGAATATAATTCAGATTTACACTTTGTCTGTGGATTTTTGATAGTCTTCCCTCAGGAAGGGATGACGCTTACTACAGCCATACACATGATAGGCATTACTGATATAGAGCCCAAAAATGCTCCATCAAGGTCTACTATGCAGAGAAGCTGTCTATGCCACATGTGATCAAACACTGTACTGAAACGACATATGCCAAAATACCCACTTGACCTTCCCAGAAGCATCATTATTTAAAAAATGCTGAAGGAATATCAGTTGACTTTTGCTTTTTATTTCCTGAAATGTTAAAATCTTGATTGGAAGGAATCAGGTACATATGAACTACAGTGAAAGAAGATCTTACACTTCAGAAATGAGAACATCCATATTGCATTGTAATCCATCTCCTGGCTTACAGACCAAGGCCTTCAGGGAGCAGGGTAAATCCACATCACCTTTCTAAATGCCAATTTTGTGTTTTGACCTCTGGCTTAGATATCAGATAAAAATCACACATAACCACATAACTCCCTAGCAATTACATTAATGCAGATGCTGAAAAGAATCAGTTTATTGAGTGAAAGTCATCAGGAACTTAGGCAAACATAAAAATTTCTTCCACATATACCTTTCCCTGATAAAACAGAGCTCATGCAATACATTGCTAGGCACTTTAGAAGCCTATTGCTCATTGTTGTTTTATGTTAATTTTATTTTGTTTGATCACATAAGGCCCATTTTGATAAGTGATATGTGCATTTATAAAGTGCTTTCAGATCTAAGGATGAAAAGCACTAGCTAAAAATTCTATCATTATTTCCACTGCAAAGGATTCAGAAAACGTGAATCTTTTTGTTTGAGAGTATATATACGCTGGGGCTATAGAATGTAGCTTTAAATACTAAAGTCATTACTGAAAATTTCAACACAGATCTAATTAAATAATTGACACTGAGAAATTACACATGTATATTTTGCAAGTAATCCATATGTTCTCTTTCTTAGCAGTGCTTGATTTGGAGAAATCTTACTGGAATCAGTCTCCAGAAATAGAGTCTCCTCCTTTTCTCCAGCTTATTTTCATATAGTTACACAGAATCACAGAATGGTAGGGGGTGGAAGGGACCTCTGGAGATCATCTAGTCCCCCCCCCCTGCCAAAGCAGACTCACCTAGAGCAGGTTGCACAGGACTGCATCCAGGCAGGTTTTTAATATCTCCAGAGAAGGAGACTCCACAACCTCTCTGGGCAGCCTGTTCCAGTGCTCCAACACCCTCACTGTAAAGTTTTTCCTCATGTTTAAGCGGAACCTCCTGTGTTCCAGTTTGAGCCTGTTGCCCCTTGTCCTGTCGCTGGTCACCACTGAAAAGAGTCTGGCCTCATCCTCTTGACACCTGCCCTTTAGATATTTATAAACATTAATAAGATCCCCTCTCAGTCTTCTCTTCTCCAGGCTAAACAGACCCAGCTCTCTCAGTCTTTCCTCATAAGAAAGATACCCCAGCCCCTTAATCATCTTAGTAGCCCTCCACTGGACTCTCTCTAGAAGTTCCCTGTCTCTCTTGAACTGGGGGGACCAGAACTGGACACAATACTCCAGATGCGGCCTCATCAGGGCAGAGTAGAGGGGGAGGTTCACTGCCCTCGACCTGCTGGTCACACTCTTCTTAATGCACCCCAGGATACCATTGTCCTTCTTGGCCACAAGAGCACACTGTTGGCTCATGGTCAACTGGTCATCCACCAGTACTCCCAGGTCCTTCTCTGCAGGGTTGCTTTCCAGCAGGTCAACCCCCAACCTGCACTGGTGGGTTATCTAACCTGGGTTATCCCTCCCCAGGTGCAGGACCCTACACTTGCCCTTGTTGAACTTCATCAGGTTCCCCTGCGCCCAACTCTCCAGACTGTCCAGGTCTCGCTGGATGGTAGCACAGCCTTCTGGTGTGTCAGCCACTCCTCCCAGCATTGTATCATCAGCAAACTTGCTGAGGGTACACTCAGTCCCTCATCCAAGTCACTGATATTGAATAGGACTGGACCAAGTACTGACCCTTGAGGAACACGACTAACCACAGGTCTTCAACTAGGCTCTGCACCGCTAATTAAAACCCTCTGAGCTCTGCCATCAAGCCAGTTCTTCACCCACCTCCCTGTCCCCTCTATGGGAGATATTGTCAAAAGTCTTAGTGAAGTCAAGGTAGACAACATCCACTGCTCTCCCTTCATCCACCCAGCCATTCATGCCATCATGTGATATAGTTATCACAAACAGTAACTATATTCACATTCAAAACTCATCCCTTTGGGCAAGAAAAGGCAGTCACTTGTCTCCAGGTCATAACCTTGGACAAGGTTACAAGAAGACCTTAGAGCCTGGGTGCCAATGGAGCACCTAACAAAACTTGCCCCAGGGCTCACCAGCTCTACCCGCCTGAGGCCAAGCAAAGCCCCTGGGTTTTGCCAACACGGGTCTAGGCTCACAACAACCTGTCCTCCACAATGGAGATTGGCAGTGGATAATCTCAACAGCCTCTTGTTCCTGCTGCCTATGCTTCACTAGGAAGGCTGTAAAGCTGCCTGTGTATTACTGACATGGTTGTTTCGACCTACTTTGTTCCTGTCAGCACACGATGCCATATTTAATATGACTCTAAGTTTGGAGTAATTTTCATACAGCACAGATAAAAAAGTATGAGCAGTGAATTTCAAGCGCTTTTACACAGATGGAAATGCGGTGTGAAATACTATTCTATTTTCCCCACACTCAGATAAGGAAGTATAAATGTCAAATAAACTGGAGATTTTCCTCTGAGGAAAAGAAAGATGCAAAAAAAGTTAGAAACCAGTGCCTAGATGGAGCTCAGCAACCCCTATTTTGTCACTTGTTATACAATCATGTTTATTGCAAGCCAGTGGGTTGCTTCACTGGAATGTGTCACTCCAAACCACTGTATTTTGCAATCTCTTACTGCCATCTTATGCCATTTTTTGTCACTGCACAACCCATGGCGTACTAAAAATTGTCAAAGAAATGCTTTCTCACGTACAGCATTTCCTTTCAATAAGTGTTTGTCACCCTATCAGCTCACTGTCGTCTGGCCCTCATTTCTGCACCCCCAATTCTGCAAGAAAATATTGAACACTGAATTCTCTTTGAAGTTGATGAGAACCAAGAACCCCCAGCACCTTTGAGGATTGTGTTAGAAAGGTTAATAATAAGCTCTCCCTTTCAAAACTATTTCTTCAGTTGCTCATTGCTTTTAAAACATGCGGCTCTATTCTCATTTGCACTGATTGGCTCCATGTTTCCCATTCCAGTACTGCACAGGGACTACAAAGTAAATGAAGACCGGCCTGCAGTTTTCCTTCTGTAAAAAAGACACCTATAAATGGTGAAAACAGACTCACAGTATGAGTTAATCACACAAAAATAATTTGAAAAAAGTTATTATTTAATCAGCATTAAATGACAGAATACCAAAATGTTAAGGCACAGGAAAAAAACAGTGGTCTAAAACTTTTTTTTTTCCTCTCAAAAACTTCTCTAAATAACATTTTGGACTTCTATGGGTGTCTTCTTTCTTGGGTTCCACACAAAATTTCCAGTTTACAGGTAAAGGAACACTGCTGGGCACCTTATCAGTAACGCATGAAAATTCAACCTGAACTCTAAGAGTTAAACTGAGCTTTCTCCTTTTCTGGTTCCATCAAATACAATAATTTTCCACCAGCCAAAATATTTCCCCACCAGTATCTGCAAAAAAAAATTCCCTTTTAGTTCTGTTCTAGACATTGATTAGAGTTTAGTAAGACAGTATCTTGTTGCTTATATATTAGAACAAATACATTCATTCCTCTTCTGATCTCTTCCATTCAGCTATGGTTTTGTTCTTGCTGTTGCTGTGCTGATGAAAATTAAAATAGAGCTCTGTTTCTCAGTGCAATCAATGTAAACAAACCTTCCAATTCTCAGTGAATTCTGCAATCACATTTTATGCCACGTAAACTCTATTTTCATAAAATGCATTGACTTCAATCATTCCCAGCTACTGTAATCCCAAAGCACAATGTTGCAAGACAACTAACATTTGTATTGATTTTTCAATATATGTATAATAACTCCTTTTAAACACACTTAATGATCACTCTCACTGACAATGCAACCAAACGAGAGCTGCAGAGCATTTCATTCTTTGGCTTTCCCTAATGCTGGAGCAATTCCTGCATTTCACTTAATAATACATTCACAGGATAATAAACTAATGCAGTAGGACCCTACTATCTAAAAATAAAATTATTTTATTCTGTGCTCAGTTTCCTGAGAGACTAATTACCCCCAAAAAAGAACAAATTGATGTGATGTTCTCCACTCTTAGACACCATTTGGCCTTTGTCACGACCCTCTGCTCTGTGGCATACTCCAGTGTGGGAAAATCTAAAGAGTTATAAGTTGCCGCTTTCTGCATACTTCCTAGGAGAAGGAGTGCAGAATCTAATCTTGAAAATTCCCAAAACATGCCAGATTGGTATAAACAGAACCATATGGTTAATTCTGCAATTATCTATTTTCCTTAGTATTTGTATAATTCCGTGGTCTGTATTTTCAAACACAAGAGACCTAATTCACAATTTCAGGTATGAAACAGGGCCCTTACTATAAAAAAGGCATATTAGAGTCATACTCAAGGTCATTAAAAATATTGGTGCCTTTTTTTTTCCCTATAAATCTAGTTAAAGATTTTATTACTTCAAAAAAGGAAGAGTAAATATAGAGAAAAGTAGCATGGATTAACAAGGTCAATCTATTCCCCACTGATAACACTGGTCTCCTGAAAACTGCAGAGAAGTACAGTTAGCAGGTATGAAGTTCAACTAATATCAAAATAGCAAAATATATAGCAAAAAAATACTTAATTCTTAAAAAAAAAAAAAAAAAGTAAGATCATAGGATCATAGAATGGTTTGGGTTGGAAGGGACCTTCAAAGGTCATATAGTCCAATCCCCCTGCAGTGAGCAGGGACATCTTAGGAATAAATTCTTTCCTGTGAGGGTGGTGAGACACTGGCACAGGTTGCCCAGACAAGCTGTGGATGCCCCCTCCCTGGAAGTGTTCAAGGCCAGGCTGGATGAGGCTTTGAGCAACCTGGTC
>NW_010320941.1:2791-6598 GCF_000700745.2 Antrostomus carolinensis | reverse complement strand
GTTGATTTTAAGGGCCCCTTCCACCCCAGACCATTCTATGATCTTCAAGTAGGTCAGGTTGCTCAGAGCCCTGTCCAGCCTGACTTTGAATGTTTCCAGGGACGGGGCTTCTACCACCTCTCTGGGCAACCTCTGCCAGTGTTTCACCACCCTTATTGTAAAAAAAGTCTTCCCTATATCTGGTCTGAATCTACCTTTCTTTAGTTTAAAACCATTACCCCTTGTCCTATTGTTACAGGCCCTGCTAAAATGTCTGTCCCCATCTTTCTTATAGGCCCTCTTCAGGTACTGAAAGGCCACTATAAGGTCTCCCCGGAGCCTTCTCTTCTCCAGGTTGGACAACACCAACTCTCTCAGTCTGACATGATATATATGATGTATTGTTAGGTGCTGAGAGGACAAAGGAGGAGAATTATTCAGAGGAGAACTGAACTTCAAGCTAGGTCCATAGACATTATAGTACAGAGACCTACAATAAAATAACTTGCCAGCTTAACTTCAATAGCAAGCAAACACATACTTTAAACCAAGTATAATGCATTTGTAAGGCTGGAGAGTGTTCTACACACCCCTATGTATGTGTAAAGTGCCTATGGAAACTTTCATTTTAAAAAAAAGTTTCATAGCACAGGGAAAAATAAAGAAGTCTCTCTATTGCACTTTAAAAAATACAATTTATTGTTTTTAAAAAAGAAAAAAGCACCCTAGTCTTTTTATGTGTATCTTGCAATGCTTTTGAACTGATCCTGATTAATTGTTATTTTACATAAGTGTTTAAAAATGTTAGTCATTCAGGGTTACTAACTACAATGCCAGTCTGCTCCACTTCACAGCTACTTCCTAACTGGTTAAAGGTTTCTTTACAAATCAGTAACCTCTACTTCTGAATTAATTTTACACTTAATAGCAATATTGCAGATCTCCAGATTTATAGTCCAAGCATGCTCACAAATGTTCTCTTGAGATACAGCTTTCACATAATAGACCTCTCTACCTTGCTAGAACTATGGCCCTGATGCCATCTGCTTTGACAGCTCTTCTTCTGTCATTCCTTTTTCTGGCATTTGCTATGCATTTTCCTGCTGCCTCTGCAGCTCTTACCTGTTCCATTTTCTCTCTCTGGCGCTTAGCCATTTCTGATTAGGGAGTCTCCAGAGCTCTTCAAAAGCATTTTTATAGGCAATTCTTCCTGTGAACATTTTCTCTTGGATGATCTTTGAACTGTGATTTGGCTTTTCTCCTGCTGTATCACTTATATTTCCACTAACTCAGTTGCTGTTACAGCTGCAGTGGCTATTCTAAAACTGTCTATCTCAGACATTCCTGCAGAATTATTGAGATACCATTTATTTAAATCTCAGTTACTAAGTGATCTACTTTGTGTGTTTAGTTATTCATTCCCAAGGCGCATTATACTACTTCTTCTATTTCAAACTCTAGAAAAATCTTCTCCTCTAACCAAAAATAAGATCAGGAGACATAGTTCCCAACTCTTCCACCCGCTGTCAGTCACACAGTTTGAGGACAGGTCAGTAGGCTCCCTGATCAGTGTGTCCCAGTGACAGGTAACTGCTGTAACAAGCATTTGTACTTGGGAATGAACACAGTGCTGTGCCAAGAGTCTGCTCTGGACTCAACAATATCAAAATGCCTTAGATGCTCTTTGACAACAGGGACATCACCTCTTCATTTGTGTCATGTAGGATGGCACTTGGGGCAGGTGCTCAGGACAGGAGCCGTGGTCCCTTGCAGACAGCCTATGGGTTCAGGCAGAAAAGCGTTTCATGGCAGGCACCTAACTTCCCCTTGCATTTAGAAACCACGCTGAACTGTCTGTTCTGACAGATCACACCACTGAGAATAGTCTGAGCACTATTCTAAGTCTTTAATACCAGGTTTAACTTTTCATAGGGAACAGGGTTAGGATTTCTAGGGAAACTTTTTTCTGAGGAAGGCCATGAAGAGAGTGGTAACACAGTAAATTTGGTCCTCTGAGGAATTCCAGAAATGTGCAGGAAATCTGTAAAAGGTAGAGAAGGAGGTGAAAAACACATCAGTTGGATTGAGTAGAGTGAGGTTGGGAAAAGGAAAGAAACAAAACCCAGAGGATATAGCCAAAACCCAAGGTCTTCAATGGCAAGAATTTGAACTCTCGTCCTGGAAAATCCGAGGGTAACAAATGAAGGCTTGCCAAAAATAGAGAGAAAACATCAATTTCTGTTGCCTTTTACAGTAACTTCTTATATATGAAAAAAAAAAGTCTTGGCACAAAAGTTAGGGAGACATTTCTAACACTGTCTCACTTACCCTTTTAAGGTTGTCACTGTGTCACTATCTGCTTCTTTCTAACTTTCATTCCCCTGAGTACATGAAAGCACATGAAGTTTCCTGCTGTCAGCTGCCCTGGTCTGAACATCCCACCTCTGCTTCCTCTTCTCATCCAAAGTCTTGACAAGTTTCTGAATTGTCACACCTTCCCATAGCTATTCTTACATCTCTTGCTTCCAGCATCTGCAGCTTAATCTTTAGAGGTGTACATTTAAAGTAAGTATCTGTTACATTTACAGTTGTTTTGTATATTCATCACTTCAGATCAATAGGCATAATTAACAATAATCTTGTGTATAGTCAAACTATGGATTTCCTTGATGCAGGAGATTCAAATTATAGAGTCAAGTCTAATAAGGACTGCCTGGGTAATTTTATGAAGGCTAACATTTGTTGCATTGCATACCAAATTAATCTTGTGCTTCAAGACATTGAACTGTAACTTGCCCTGCTGAAAAAGAAACTGTTTTATTTTCTATGTCATGGTGTTGTGACACTGGGATAGGTTCAGTATAGTTAAATAAATAACATGTAAGGTAAAGAGTATTTTTTTATTTAAAAAACATTTTCTAATTCAAGCTTAGACAGACAATTTTTAAGTATTGATTTTAAAAAGTCATCTATTTTCCATTGTGTAATTTCCATTTCATTAACAGAAATGCAAGCGAGAAAATTCCAGGAGTAGGATGGAAAAAAGCTGCCCTGAGGAAAAAAAACAGCCCTGGACCTACACGCTTAAGGGTTTAAGGCTTGTTGACAAATCAGACCATACCCATGAGCAAAGAATAGTGTCCAAGAACTGAGTCCCAGAAAGAAATCCACTTGGGATAGAATCTCCTTTCCTTTGCATTTTGAAGCTGGGACAAAGGTCTCTGCAATCAGTTGTGGGAGAGGGAAGCCAAAGAGATGGTGCATAGGGAACCTCGCCCGAAATTAAGGAGCTGTGCTTGTGGAAAGACAGAGACTACAGTCTCTTAAAGCAGTATTTCTTCCTTGTTGTCGACTATAATTAAGTGCTGAGTCAGTGCATTCCTTGAATCTCCTGACAAAAAGGATGTAAGCAAACAAGAGGCAGTGAGGACAGCTAAGGCATCAGGAAGCAAAAAAAATCTCTAATATCAGAGGGTGTTCTTAGAAATGGGTAATCTAAAATCTGCCAAGGACTGCTTGGAAAAGGATAGATTCGTTAATTTCTAGCCTCTTCTAATCTGCATTTTCTGTTAATCTAGGTGGCATGTAATTTCATTTCTTTCTTAGCAATCAGAATAATTAATCAATAAATATCTGCACAAGGACAGCAAGAGGCTTTCCATAACATGAAATCTTTCCATCAAGACCACACAATCTTCTAAAAGTTCAGTCACCTCAGTTCTAAACTAAAACTTTCTAAACGAAAGTTGTATAGTCTCTTATGGAGGTCATGACATCGGGATTTCTTTTGGTCTTAAAATCCAGCATTCTGTAATTCTCCCCAATTGA
>NW_010320941.1:0-2757 GCF_000700745.2 Antrostomus carolinensis | reverse complement strand
ACATGTAATTGCTGTAACTGCCAGGCTCCCGGTGGTGAAACTACAGAGGTAAATTGCCTTACTAAAAAGGAGTACTTGTGGGCAGTTTGTTTAAGATGTTTAACAGTGTTATATAGGAGAAGTATACATGTATGTTCATTCACAGTTATTGTGAACTCCTAAGAAGATAAAATTATAGATAAGAGAAAATATATGTTATTTCCTTCGTAACTCACAAAAGCTCAGATGACATTTTAAATAACAATAAACTGAGACTTAGTATTGTAATTGTTAAGCATGTAAATTTTGAGTTGCTTAAAGTATCTTATATTATACTTTACTTATGAGATTCTGCAGGATTACTATCTTTAATGACTTTTTTTTTTTTTTTTTTTTTTAATATTACTCCTTTTGACACGTACCTTTTTGGCAAATATTTGTTTACAGAGAATAATTCCAGGCCATTTCCTCGCAAATGCAATATTGTAGAACACTTCAAGGAGTCATTTAGCCTTTCTGTAATGTTCATACCCTTGAACAGAGCCTGTGACTTTTTTCAATTTTAGGTGCTGCTGAGCACAGAACACAAGACATTTCAGTGACATCTACCACAGAGACCAGATTTAAATCTTATTTCTACTAGTCTTAACCTTACTTTCTCTCTGACATCATTATTAATATCAGTATGTTCCATGATTTAGGGCTTCATTCAGTTGTGACTGAAAACAACCACAGCCTCTTAACTGATTTGTCACAACTCTATTAAGTTATTTGCGGTTTTACAGAAATGGTCAGTAATGATGTTCTGATGGTTTTTTGTACTGTGAGCTTTCAACCAGTAGACTAAATCTATCAGCTCACTTCATCAATAGCTAGCTATAGTCAGAAAACAATTTCATTGCTCACATTATATATTAAAGTTGGCTTAGAAAAACAGAGAAAAGAAATCTCCACTTTTATTAACAGGACCAATTTAAACTCTAGAAAAAGTCAGATCACATCTGAGCTCAGCCTGAGTCAGTGTTTTTTATGGAGCTACCTCTAAAATCATTTTATCTTGTCAAATCACCATTTAGGAGGAAGCCTGGGAGGAAAAGAAATGATAGATGTCTTTTCTGAATCTGTGAGATACTGAGCTGTTTAAAGAAAGTAAAAATGTGACACATTCATTCATGTTTTCCAGCAATACTGCTCCTTCCCGCACTTGGGCTGCAAATTCTACTCATAGGAGTGTGTCCTCCAGCAAGTAACAGCTAGAGCAGAGACTCACTGACCAACCTCCTGAGCTACAGAAACTGTTAACAGCCCTTGGAAAATCTGTAGGCAAGGTCAGGGTGAGAAGACTGGAGGCATTTCTCTTTCTCTATAGATGTCTGTATGTTGTTAAAGGGAAAACCTCTGTTTTGCTTTAAAATTCTCACCAGCCCCACCTCCTGTGAGCCCCAGTATGTTCCCCTCAAGCCTCAGCAAGTCTCAGTTATTCTCACTAGTCCACGAGGGGAAAAAAGCCTTCTGAGGTCCTTAAAATAGGACATTTCACAGAAATCATCTAAAAGTTCTACATTGGCTCCAGCTTGTCCAGCAAATTTTGATCTTGGAAATAAAACACCAGCAGGGGCAGGGCTACTAATTTTGCTCTCGCTTTCTCCTATGCACATTTCTTCTTAGAAAATAAAAAATGCTCAAGTAAAAGTTTTAAACTCTTTGGTAATCAACACTAAGTTAATAATTCAGTAATTTAGAACTCTGACAAATTAGTTTTTAATTTTGAAGAAGAATTTTCTATTTCTCAGATCTAACCTTCTCCATCTTGAGTCTCGTATGGTTTTGAAGAGGTAACAAATCTGGCTTACAGTGGATATTTATTTGCCGTACAGAGTGACTGTCAACACCGTGTAAGAAGGGGGTGACTGACCAACTTTGCATAAAAGCATTGTATGGGATTGTATGGAATAACCAAGTAATACATATACATGACATAGGGCCTCCATTCATTAAAGGTTTTACAGTACAGTAAGTCAGCATCTGAGACACACGACAGAAGGACAAGAGTCAACACGGCTCCTGAAAATTGTCCTTTCACAAAAAAATCATTTGGCAGCAGCTTTAACGGAGATTTCCTTGTCACATACATTCATAGAATCATAGAATAGATTGGGTTGGAAAAGACCTCCAAGATCATCAATTCCAAACCTCAAAAATCTTACCTCACTAAATAAATCCAGCTCCATTGCTAAAAGTCATAAGCAACGTAGCACTTCACTGCTACCATACAGAAATAGATTCAAACATAAAACCATCTGTTTCCTAAGGAAAAAAAAACAAATCCCACACACAATTTAGCACCTTCTCCATATCTTCATAGTCTGTAATTAAGTTTTCCATTTTTTAATTCAACTATAAGTTAGCAGAAAGATATTCACAATTAAATTAGCATTTCCAACCCTGAAACAACAGTTTAATCCATCATTTTCAAAAATGCCTCCTACTCAAACTGTAAGTCATAAAAAAGTTATTATCCATAGATTTGGCTTTATATTCAAATTCTGAATGACAGACTCTCAACATACTCAAAATAGAGTTTTGCAAAATACCCTTAAAAAGTGCAAAGTAAAAATGTGGCTATAGCCATTAAATTATCCTTAGTGTACGATGTTCTTATAGTGCATGCTAACTACTCAATAATGCTTGACCTTGTTTCACAGAAAAGTATTTTTCCATAGATTAATTGGAATTTAAGGTCATGCGTTTGTTTCCCAGGCTTGACCAGGCTTGGCT
>NW_010320940.1:52358-62300 GCF_000700745.2 Antrostomus carolinensis | reverse complement strand
AGAGCAGATGAGATACCTGCTCCAGCACGCCTCGAGCTGTGTCTGCAGGGTACACAGAGCACATCTTTGGGACCTACTGTACAGCAAGGGAGCGATGAGTCAGGGACATCTGCACAGCTAAGTGCTGTTGTGCTTTAATAATTTACAGTGACATCACTACAAGGAAATCAGCAAGGAAAAGTACTACTTTGCCCATCCTGATGTGACCATTACGACCAGCATGCACACACATACTTCCCTCCTTAGGTACAAACTGAAAAGATCCTGCAATGTACAGCAATACTCTCTCAGCAGCCATGAAAACAAATGGGTTTTTTTCCATCCAGCCCAAATTCTTGCAGCCTCTCTAAGCCTATCAGAGGTCCTGCAGACAAGCTTACCTCCCACCGGGAGAGAGCCTGCTGGAATACAGGGGCACGAGCCCCAGGCTTAGCTGACGCCATCCAGGGGACCAGAGGCTTAAATAATACATCAGCAGCAATAAAACGGGGACATTTTCAGGGCCTAATCACACCCTTTCCCGTTTCCAGTCTGTAAGGGATTAGTCAAGCTCTGAAGTATTGCTATCTCACACAGCAAACTCGATGACCATGTATGACTTTTGCAATTTATCGCAGCAGCGCTTTTAACAGCTCCTGCGTGACTAACGCGTCCCATAAATACAGCCCCGGGTCAGAGGCGACGCAGCGCTGAGCTGCCAGTCGCTGGCAGGCGTTCAGTGGTCCTGGGCGGATTTGGCTCGGCGCCTTTGAGGAACAGAAGTGCCACCATTTTTCACCCACAGCTGAGCTGTAGGCCCTGATACCGGGCAGAGGCATCGTGGGCATCCAGCAGGGGAGAAGGGGAGTGTGGTTACCTCAGCTCTGTCAGTGCTGATGAGGAGATCCTTCCTGGGTGAACCTGGGGTGCCGAGCAGCCCTTCAGAAGGGATTACAGCTTCCTCCGGGAAACCTGACTGAACACAGAGGAGATCTGAACAAGAACCATAATCCAACCTTCACTCAAATGCTTTCAAACTCCAGGGAATCCAGACACCAGAACCAGGTGTCAGTTTGAATTTTACAATGAATCAGCTTTGGCCAGCCCTACAACAAGGTGTAGGCATCTAATTCCCTTGTAGGTGCCTGTATAGGAATTGAGAATCTAAATCTGTCCTGATATCTAAATCACTGTGATGGGCTGTACCAAACCCACAGATATCAACCAAATGTGCTGCATGCATGCAGTACAAACACCAGATCTCATTCTTGAACCTTAGTTCTTTCTTCTCTTCCAAGTTTTAATGCTACAAACAAAAATGAAGCACCATATTCACTTTATTGCTGCAGATATTCCAGGCATAAAACTCCCACGTGTTTTATAGAAAAAGTATAAAGACTTTTGAGTTGTTAACAATAACGCTATAGGCAAAGCAGCAATCCATTGTAACAGTTTCCATCAGCCAAAGGTTTAATTACCAGTCATTGGGCCAGCTTTCTCCAGGAACGATTATAATGCAGTGAAATCATTTCACACGACATTTACCAACAGCAGATTTAGAAAAAGGAGGCTGGCCGTGTTCTCTGGATGACTAAAGTCCTATGAGCATAAAACGGCACTGAACATTTACCATGTAGGAATAAGGTATTTTCCAAGCAATGTTGCTACAACACAGGCTGGGCAAGGCCAGATGAAGAGAAAATAGAAACCTCCTTATCCATCCCCTCTTCAGAAGAGACATGATAGACAACCCAAACTGTGATTAAAAAGCCACATCAAAAACTTTCACATCGGGGGCTGGATTTAAGTCCTGTATCTTTTTGTGCTTCAAGAATTGTCATCTCTCTAGAAGATCTGGAGATCTCTTGACTGCTGTGTCTATTTTCTGTTGGTCTAATTGGCCTGAAGTCTCCTGGCTGTAGAAGCAGTGAGCACCAACAGATCACAAAAAAACCCATATTTTCTTGTGCAATTCTCAAATCAGTGTGGAAATGTCATCATTGGTTAGCAAATTGGACTCTCCAGGTCAGACCTCAGGGTCAGACCTCAGATGACATTTCAACCCAGGACAGATGCAATTTGTACCAGGACATAACTTCAATTTGCATCGGTTTAGTTCATACTGAAAACTTTTTGGGTTTTTAAGAGCAAAATAAGCTCTTCAAGCAAGGGACTCCCTGACTTAGATGTACATTTTTAACCCAGTTTTGCTCACCACTCTCTGCTCTGTCACACTAACACACAAAACATTTTCCCAGTAAAAGATTGAGCACTATTGTGAGACAGGGAAAGACATGTATAGGGCAAGACAGTTTCCCTTCTGCTTGTGTTTCAGACCCTGTCCCGAGCTCCTGACTTTGACATATAGTTCAAGAGGCCTGGGGAAAAACTATCCTGAAAGAAACAGAGTGAAAAATTCCTAATTCTGTTTATTTCTCTTTCTAATGAAAAAAAAATAAATCTACCAAACTGTATCCATGACGATGCTATCATACCTCTTACCAGAGTGTAACACAGCCTGGTTTAGGTAATGTCACCACATCCAGCTGAGCCATGGCACTGCGTGAACAAAGAGCAAGTCCTGCCTTTTGAGAATAGGTCATGATTTAATTCATCCTTTAAAGGATGCTTTTGACATCCACGCTATGAAAGGTTCCTTTGCTGATTCTCTGCTGAACTGTCCAGGCAGCTTCCAAGCATGAGGTTAGTAATTTAATTTCTTAGCATTGACACTGAAAGCAAGAGGGCACTTCAGGCACTGAGGCTGCAAACACTCATGTACAGAGCTGTAACTCTGCAGCCTGTTGAAGGCAATCGGGTTTTGCCTATTTTTCAGTGGGCTGTGGATTAGATTCTGCCTCGAGCCTTGTATCAATACTGGTCTCTGTGTGCAGCGGATTTTTTTGACTGGTTAAATACCCTAAAGACTGAGAGCTCTCCATTAGCAAACACCAGACACAGAAACCAAGGTGGAAATTAGCCTGGCTGAGCCTGGCCCCCAGGCCCTGATCCAAAACAGCATGTGAGCCTGTCTTTAACCTCAGCCATGTGCTAACGCCCTGTTTTTAAATTGGGCCTTACTGGGCGTACCCGGGGAAGTGCCAGAACGCCTGGCTCAGCACCAGCCTGCTCCTAACCAGGTGCTCAAGGCCATAGCTGCATCGGGAACCCTGAGCTCAGCCCATGGCAGGATGGGGCCCTGAGCACAACGAGATAATATAACGGTGTTAGAGCACCTCGGCTCTGGAGGAGGTTAACAGTGGGTGCTGTGTGTTTTACTCTGCCTCTTGGCTGCTTTATTCTGGATCTAAAACTGTAGAGCCAGTGATTCAAACCCCTGTAATGCTGCGAGAACACAGCCCAAGCGTTGTCCTGCAGCTGCTGTCTATACTGCAATGGGCTGCCTTGAGGAGTTATGCAAAAATGCAGCTATAGCTCCCGGAAATAGTGTTTCCATTGTAAAGTGGATTATTCTTATTCTAGAGTGAAGTGAGAAAACAAAATTTAAAAATACAGCATTATCCTGTCTTCCCAGTTTCTGTTTCCCTTAGCTGCCTGGTAACTGGGATTAAGT
This sequence comes from Antrostomus carolinensis, assembly GCF_000700745.2. Taxonomy (NCBI): domain Eukaryota; kingdom Metazoa; phylum Chordata; class Aves; order Caprimulgiformes; family Caprimulgidae; genus Antrostomus; species Antrostomus carolinensis. Next base: position 58,747 of record NW_010320940.1, on the reverse strand, counting down.
CACCACTATCATTTCTGAGACCAAGGCAAAATTTTGGCTTGTAAGAATTTCTTAGAGGGAAACAAAAATCCACTTAAAAAGCTCCTAGGTAAAAAAACCCTGCATCAGAAACCTGCTTTTTAAACCATATAAACTAATGATTTTCAACATCTTTTGATTTGTAGATCTTCATACATTTTCTGGTGAAGACACAGACTCTTATGGAGCATGTTTAAGGCTGTGACCTTGCTTCCTCTGAGTTACCTTTCACAGGGACCTTAGGGATAATTTCCTGACCCCTGGGCAAAGGCTGTGGTTTCAAACCACAGCAATTTTACTTTAAAAAATCCAAATTTTGCTAGTCAAATCCCAGTAAAAAAAGAGGAGATATCCTAGCGGGGCTCACAGCAGATTTCTCTCCTCTCCTTGCAGGATGCTGCAGAGCTGCCTACAGCACCAGTGGGGCTGCACCAAAGAAAAAAGTCCCGATACAACCAGAGGCATGGGGATATGAAGACACAGTGCCAGGCTACAGAAATCGGTATGATTTTTGCCATGGACCCCAGCAGACTGCAAATTCCCCATCCAGACCTGCTGACATTGCTTTTTTCCTTCCCAAGGGTGCCAGGGGCTGTCAGGTCCCAGAGGTGCAGGGGCTCTGCACCATGCCAGGGCTAAACACGCTCATCTGCATCTCCCAAGCAGGGCTGGTGGCAAGCGGAGCTGGGTGGGGAAGAGCAGCATGTTTTTCCAGGACAATTCTCATTACAGTGATGTGTTTGCTTTGAAACTGAGCCTCAAAACATCTCAGCTTTTAAGGCCCCCACCCCAGTGTTTTTTTGTTTCAACTTTTGAGCTTTTTCCTTAAGGTAAATTCAGCTTTCGGAAAATAAAACCTGAACTGAAAGCTCAGCATGCAATATGAACATTTCCTTTTTTTTAAAAAAAATATTACTAGTATTTTTGGAGTCAGTTTTTCCTCCCTGAGACTGTTTAAGACAATTTTTCCATACAGACAAAAATATTCCTTAGTAATTCTTCACCTTAAAATGTTTACATGAAAAAGAAAAGTTGTCTCTATCTAAATAGGATTAAAAGCTGGCTATAAAAGCACCTTAAGAAAAAAAGCTGGTAAAATAAAATAAAGTTCATCCTGACCAGAAGTATCCCGAGGATTATAAATTTACCACTTTGAATGGCAAAACCAGAGCTGAACAGTAACACAAGTGGAAATGAGCAATTATTGATATATATTTGTGCATAGCCAAATAAATATTTTTGCAGCTAATGACTTTAAAATGATACTTTCTAAATAGTTTTTAAATATCTGTAAAAGAATACTTTTTAAAAGCAAAGTTAAATATTTAATGACATTTCTATAATACTTTTGTGTTGCTTAACATAAGTAATAATTCAAACATTTACACAGAAAAATTAGAAAGCAATTGCTTTAATTCTAACCATTTGTGTAAAAATTACCATCTAACTGTCAAAACAGTTGATAGAACTAGAGATCTGAGGAGAAATTTGCTAAATGTTTGTTATCTTTGGCATAGCATGAGTGATTAGAACCACCACACTAAACAAATTGAATTTTCATCAAACAAACTTATTGTTGTTACATGCTCAAGTGAATCAACTGTGGTTGTTTAGTCTGGATGGGAGAGAATTGTTGGGGAGAAGACATGATAATAGCATTTAAATTTATAAAACAGCTGTAAATGCAGGAGCGAGGTGTTTTCAGTGCCCATGGTGGGTAGGTGAAGATAGGTGAAGATGAAAGTGAAACCCAGGCTAGGGATGAGGAGCAGCTTCCCAGCAATGAGGGCAGCAAAACATGGAGAGAATTGACCTAAGACCACCATAGTGTCTTCACCACCAGATATTTTTAACAATAAACACCTGTTGGGCAAGGCAGAGGAAAGGCTGATGCCACCTTGGGACAAGATGTGCTTTCTTTGTGATTTCAGATGTGTGGATCCCCACACAGGTTCTAGGAGATAGGGACCCACAGACATCCCATGGGTGCAGGTTGCTGTGCAACATTTTTGTCCTTGCTTTGCCGAATCATTTTTGTTGGTTCATTTGAGATGACCCACGTCCCATTGGGGTGTGCTGGCTGCCTGCTGAGAACTGGCCATCTCCAGACACCTCTCCCAGCCTTGTTCCCAGGACTCCTGTGCTTCCCACACCCATCCCACCTCTTCCTGCTGCTGTCACTGCCCCATTACCCTTCTCATGAGCACACACATCTGCACCACCGGCTGTACCACTTTGGCACCAGCCAGCTGTGTAGCTCCTGCCACCTCTGCAAAAGTCAGTGTGGGAAATCATCCTCTTTCCATGGCAAGATGGAAGGACAGATGGTTGCCAAACCCAAGAGCCAGCAGCACTCGTAATGTGTATTTGCAATAGAGTATTATTTGATGTGAAAATCATTTTATTACCATAAAGTGCCAAATATCCCCAATGTGACAGCCGAGTCCAGTATGTGCTAGATGCACGTGCTCATGCATCTCCTTCCAGCTATGCAAGCCACGTGCTGGAGGATGCTGTCCCCTCACCTCTTCCAGCTCAACTCTACTGCAGCTCAGCAAGTTGGAATGAGACAACTCCCTCCAGCAAGTGAAATGCTGGTGACCCTCAGGGAGCTGTGTGGGACTCTGCTCCCTGGATTTGGATCCTGTTGCATCCCCACAAGGTACCCAGAAATGCTGCTGCTCATGTGGTGAAAACGTAGCACTGAATCAATTTCCACTGTTTTGGCTCATTTTCAACCCAGGTGGCTGAAGGGACACCAGCTCAGGTCATGTATTCAGTGCCAAAGGAGGATGTGTGACAACACTCACCTATCTGCAAAGCAAGTTGTGCCCTCACCTTTCAGTATCCTTGCAGTAAGACACTGGATCTTTCTCCATGGAGCCTTGTCCAGAGCACAACAATTTCCTCCTTGTTCAGGGTCTCTTGGAGATGCCTGTAACACAAATATTAAGGAAGAACAACCAAGCATCTCCCATGGCAGAGGAACCTATTTGGAGACTAGCAAGCTGCAAACTCTTCAGGATATGCACTAGCTTGCTTCATTTTCCCATCCTGCAAACACTTAAGCTACAACAGACAGATGTTCAGGGTTAGGATCTCACTGTTCCCTCAGCTGCCTGGCACTGCCCTGCAACCACGGTGAGAGGCTGGGGAAGCCCAAATCAGCCAGGTTATCCTCAGCACCATAAAGAGGTGCTCTGAGATAGTGTGGCTGATTTTGTGTGCAACACTCCAGCATCACCTTGAACGAATGCTACCTGTGGTGCAGCACGTTGGGAGCACCTGCACCCTGCCAGCTCCTGAGCACCCACTAAGTCCCGAGGGATGGTCTTCTGCTTCCACCCACAGCCTTGGCCACTAGCCACTCCACAGATAACACATGCTACAATTTGGAAGTCTTTAAGATGAAACATTGAGTCTTTCCTGCAATAAAGTTCACAAAATGTTGATGCTTTCTCTCTGCAGCAAGCACAAAAAAGATGTAAAACCCCACGTGTTTATGGGTGTTCTTAGTCAGGAACAGTTACTTGCGCCAAGGCTGGATCTGGGAGGAGGTTTTCAAAGGATGGCTGAGTTGCAGAGTGCCTGGCTCTCACCGAGGCTTTAGTAGGTAACTTCCTTTCATGGCTTTAGAGAATCACCCCCATGAGTCAGTAGCTGTTTTTCACAGTGTTCCTGTAGAAGATGTTTTTCAGCAGTTTCCCCAGGAGGAGAGAATTTTCTTTAGTTTTTAAATCCTGTCATGACTGCACAGCCAACTGACACCTCCAAGGCTTACCATGGTCACGTACGCATGAAGATTTCCAAGTGTCGGTGTCACTCTCAGGGTCTGAGCCATAGCTGTAAAGGCTGTCAATAAGCAGGCTGATGGCCAAAGAGGCTTAGCAGTTCTTTGATGAGGTATCCGAGATAGCTGGAGAGAGATCTGTACCACGCCCTGGCTGCCAACACTGATATCACATAGATCTCAGCATGCAATAAATGGAGAGGTTAATATAGCAAGCTCTAATTAAAGTAGAGGCAACCAAAATTAGACCTTTTACTGCTGCAGCAGTAAGGTGAAAATAAGGATGACTAGTTTCTTCTAGTGGTGGAAAGTTCTGGTTTTGGGGCTGAGCTGAAGAGGAAGACTTTTAAGACAATAAGAAAAACTTGTTTCCTTTTGGGTCAACCAAAAAAAGTTTTGCTTGACCAGTAACAAAATGTTCTGGCTTGTTTGGAGACTATTTAATCTTTTTTTTTTAAAGTCAAACTAAAAACCACAACTCTTTTCCTTTTAAATTTAGTACCATTTTAACAATAAAAACAAACAAACAAAAAAGCTTCAAACTAAGTGATCTATAACGAAGCAAACTGCTTCAGCCTGAAATGCTGAAGTGAAATATCTCAATATTTAAGGAAGGAAAGAAGGACTTCTATTGTTTTGTCTTGTCATTGATTGACTTCAGCCCAGATTTGTGAGTTATTTTGGTTGCCTTCATTTTCGTAGGAGATTTATTTTTTAAAAAAACCCTAATTTAATACTCTCTTCCAGTTCAGTTTGAGGTACAAATGGTCAGGTTCAGCAAAGGTTCTTAATAACATGACTGAGCTGACAATCTGCACAAATATCAGGCAAACACTATTGGGTTGGGTTGTGGTTTGTTGTTAAAATTTCCTTTGCATTTTAGATTTTCTTTGAAATTCTACCTGAATTTCAGAGAAACTGTGGGCTCCTCAGGACCAGCCACCCCTGAAACATGCACAGAGCAAAACTGTAGAAGCCTGTATGCTCTGCCGTGTAACCTGTGCACCGCAAAAATTCAGATGCCATCTTCAGTCCTGCAAAATATTAAGGCAGGCATTTAAGATTTACCCGAGTGATTAAGCATGAGCAGCTTGTAATTGTTTCCAGATTCCTCTCCTAGCAGGAGAAAAGGCTCTGCAATCCCTGTCTGTGTGCTCAGGGTAGCAACTCGCTCACAGAGAAACTGAAGATGAGCCGAAGAGGACAAACAGATATCCTGAGCTTTGAGAACAAGCCGGCACTACCTTTTAATCCGATACAGACCATCGAGCTTGGAAAAGCAGGATGGTTTAGCCAGTGGATATCAGGGTATGCCTGCGTCCTCCCTGTAGCAACACCTGTGCACCAGCAACCAGAAAACCCTCGTAAGTACACATGGTTGGATTCAGTCTGCAATTTTTCATCTGACTTGGGAGTGTTAAATGAAGATCAACTGTTGAAATCAGCCTCGTTTAGGGGGAATCTGACTGTGTCTGCGCTTACAGAGAGGACCTTTGTCCTCCAGGTTTTATATAAAGCCCCAAAGATTGCAGACTTTCTGCATAAGCCACAAAACAATCCAGCAAGCATCTGGAGAGACTTGTCTCACATCCCAAACCGTTCCCTTCATGCAAATCTACCAGTATATTTTTCCCACAGACTGCTTAGTCATTAAAAGAGATCTTCCTTTTGCTCAGGGCTTCAAAAACCTTCCCCACCCCAGCCCAAGTTTGAAAGCAAATTCAAGGGTTCACCATTGCCTTTGAACACAGCAGGGATCTCCTCCAACAGGTTAGATCTTGGGGGCCACATTGCTCCCAGGATTTAAACCAGACCACATGTGAAATGGCAACTACCACTTATTTTTTTATTTTATTTAAAAATAAGATAATTTAGGGGCAATAGGGCTTTTTTTATTATCATTACTATTTTAATGGCACATTCAATGTGCTGCCTTCCATCCTTAATGAAGGGAACCAGGCACTGGTGCTCAATTTCTCCTGCTTTCTAGAAATAGTCCCCACAAATCCTTTGTGAGAACATAACCATAATCTCACTTTCCCCTTTTCTCTCCCCACAGAGAGAGGGCTTTTATCAGCTCAGACCATTTTTCTGTTGCTACCTCTTTATCTTAGCTTTTTCTCCAAGGTTACGTTTATTTCCTGAGGTCTATAGCCAGAACACAGACACAGAGGGTGCAGCTGACTTTGTCTTTTGAGGGCCACTGTCACCACTGCAAGAAGCACAAGCCTGGGAAGGGGGATGAGGTCTCTGAAACTGACCCCTGCACTCATCCAGCCCAGTATGCTGCCCAGTTCACCCAGTCAGGCCCCTCCGCAATGGCTGTTGCTGCTGCCCATCAGAATGTCTGCGTAGCCAGAGCCGACTCCTGCACTCCGATTGTGCAAACCCATTTTCTCTGCCTTCCGCAGCCCTGGCTATCGAGTGCACATCTGGTTGTTTCTCTGAACCTCTCTGCAATCATTGCTTCATCTCCATTCAAATCCAGGCTGGAAACGTAGCTGTTCTCCCTCCCCTGGGAGCTTGTCTGCCTCCTCCTCTTTTAGCTGAATCCACTGTACAATGGCTCCCGCCACTCCTG
>NW_010320940.1:50817-52336 GCF_000700745.2 Antrostomus carolinensis | reverse complement strand
GAAGGGCCTTCTTCCAGTATGGAAATCTTGGCACACTCCTTGAGGAGATGATCTCAGATAAACCCACTGCTGGGGAGAGAGGTTCGCTACCCTCTGTGGAAACTTTGCAAGGTCTGGTCTTCATCCAGACAGTTTTTTTTGTTTTTTTTTCCTTAAATTTGAGAAAAAATGCTTCAGTCTTTAGAATGTGAAAGAGGAGTGAAAAAAATACATGGCTGCCATTATAGCAGAGGGGAAAAAAAGGCATTCAGGATCTTACTGAAGAGCCCTGGTGCTGAAACAAATGGGTTTCTCTTGTTTAAATTAGCTGAGAATGGATCTTCTAAACAGAAATGGCCTTTGCTTGCCTCAGTGAGGATGAGGTGCCCATCTTGCTGCAGTCTGGCAGTGGGCACCAGATCTGGCACAAAACTGCATGGGGGTCAGTGCTGGAGCCGGAGAGGTGGGCCATGGCTCTGCTGTTTGAGATAGCAGGAGAAACATCTGCAGCAAAGGGCAGAGCTGAGACTCCATGGGAGTGTATATAGGTGGCACCTCCTGCCTGAAGCAGCTTTTAACCACATTTATATGCCAGGTTGCAATGGGGAGCTCTTCCATTGAAGCATGTGCATGTGTAGCCTCAAGGCTGTGTTTTACTCAGCAGAAGTAGATCGGGTGCTTGTATGAACAGAGGGAGGTTTTCACTAGTGCACTCACCCATCCACACATGGCCAAAGCCAACTCAATTCCAGTTTGTTGTGTTGGGTTCTGGCCACGATGTTCTCTGGCTCCTGGTCTGTCCTGGTGTGGGTTGGCGATCTCTGGCACCTCGTGGTGCCAGCAGCGTTCCTGGGCAGTGTGGTGATCTCATCTGCTGTGACCCCAGGCAAAGGCACATGATGGCAGTGGGAATCACCTGCAGGGAAGATCTTGAGAGAGAGATGACCAAAACCTACATCCCACACTGGACAAAGCTCAACTAGCTCTCCCACACACCTACCAAGCACTAGGTTTGTGTCAAAACTATGTGTAAAGGAGCCACTCAGCCCCTGTGGCATCCTTTCTAGGTCATCACAAACCAGCTTTGACAGTGCTAGGAGAAAACAGATTTACAACAAATCCCCCCAAAAGCATCACCTGTGTTCCCTCATTGTCTGGGCTGGGGGTTGCTGCCTCCAAACAGCATCACCCACAAGAAAACACCACTGGCTCAGTCCCATCCTTGGAAATCCATCGGAGAAAGTGCAGGGCCAGGGCTTGAAGCTAGCACAGCCCTGACGAGGCTCTGGGGGGGTGGGGATACCTGAACCACTAATTTGCCAGACACCCCTGGAGCCCAGCTTGGCAGCCCCCCGCCAGCTGTCACAGCGTGGAAGCCATTAACATTTAAAAATACTTGCAGGAATGGGAGGGTGGAAGGAAAAAAATAAATGGTATTTGCGGAGGCCCATTCCTCAGCACACTTTCATGTGTGCCAAAGTTTGTTGGCATGGCTCTGAGTTCGATAGGGAACATCTGGGCTGCTGTTGCTGCCTGTATA
>NW_010320940.1:45510-50778 GCF_000700745.2 Antrostomus carolinensis | reverse complement strand
GGAGGGGTGCGGGGTGTGTGCGTGTAGAGGGACGGCTCTGGGAGGCAAAACGCAGAAATACTCTCTGGAGAAGAAAACTTAATGCACATCCCATGTTCCTGCTTTTTAAAAGGGGATAAAAGCCTTCCCCCCTTCTCCCCTTCCCTCCCCCAAAAGCACACCAGGGTCCTGAAGGTGAGTGGGGCTCAGACAGATCCGTGCCCCACTACCTCTAAGCATTTGATTATCATCACAGTCTGGAAAAACAATTGGGGTGAGGGAGCAGGTTAGCCGGGGAGCAGGGAAGTCCAAACCCAACTGCACAGCACAGCACCAGCACATACTCGAGAGATGCCCAGCGAGCTCTTCGCAAGCAGAGCTTGCATCTCCCTGCACCCTGATGCTGCTGCTGGGGGAAGCACCCAGTGACAAACCCCTTTTGAGTGCACCGAGGCTGGTGACATGGACCCACCAAGAACAGCACTGGTTGAAGTTTCCTCCACTTCTGTTGGGAATCTGGGGTAAAAGGCTGAAAATTAGCACCGTGCCACTGTCAGTGGCACAAATCCCAGACTCTTTCCTACAGACACAGGGTCCTGTTTTACCTGACACCAGAGGATGGTGTGGAGGGATGAAGGAAGAATGGATTCACACTTGAGGAAGGCTGATCTTTTGAGAACTACCTGAAAGTTACAGGCCACATGCAACCCTTGGTTCTAGAGAGCCCATCCCTGGGAGCACATACACAGGAGGACACACAGCATACATGCTCCATCCCTGATGAGTTGCTGCTGCTTGCCAGTGGACACCAGAAACCTTTGATCACATCTAATGTGATATTTCTGGTATTTTTCCTTTTGCAGCTCCTTCTTTCCACTGTCCCATGCTTGCAGTATTGTTTACCCAGTTTGTTTTCAGCGTTCATAATTCTTTTCAAAATTTTCCCCAGTGGGAAGAGCCCTGGTGTTATTTCCTACCTGCTGATCCCTCTTTGCTCATGCCATTTTTACCCAACTCAGTACCTACTCACAGGCAACAGCTTTGAGCATTTACAAGATTTTTTTTTAAATTAGTGAAGCATTTTTCTGCTTTCATCTTTCTTGGCTGTGCATTTGGCCTGAATCCTGCCTAGCAGCCTACACACCCCCTGGCTCTGGTCCTTAGCAAGGGGTCTGCTACCCAGAGTAAGACTTCCATTGTATCTGTCTTTGGGGCTCCCTGGAGTTGCTGGAACCACCCCAGAATAGGTATTCAGGCAGCACTTGGGACACATGTCCCTCTTGCTACCTCCTACCTTGACAGGGTAGCCCTCTCAAAGCCACAGGGAGCAAAACCTGAAGACAAAGGGTTCAAGTCAATGAAGACCCTTGGGTCTGACAGCCAAGGCAAATTTCTCCAGCTCCAATCTCCTTTCCAGGTCTCTGTTGCATGCCCACAAGCCATCATTTTGAGCTTATTCATAGACTCATAGAAGGATTTGAGTTGGAAGGGACCTTTAAAGGTCATCTAGTCCAACTCCCCTTGCAGTGAGCAGGCACATCTTCAACTAGATCACAATGCTCAGAGCCCCATACAGCCTGACCTTGAACGTTTCAACACCACTGTGGTAATCCTCCTGGTGCTACCTCCGGTAGCGGGCTTGTGCTGGAGGTGCTGGCTCCAGAGCTGGGTATGTTTGGAGATAAGCTTCCTTTAGTGATATTTGGATTTGGGTTACATCAGTGTCAAGACACAGCTTTTCCCCAGAGCCAAGCAAGTTCCCACCATGCCAAAGAAAGCAACTGGGCCAGCCAAGGGCTGTACAGGGCCTGTTGGGAAGGGTGCTGGTCCTGCTGCACACTGGCACAGGGGCATGGTGGAGGGAAAAGCCAGTTCACGTGGGGTGGCATGGGCTGGAGACTCACCTCTGGATGCTGTGCAGAGTCATAACTGGTCACATCTCCTGCAGCAGGTTAGGAGAGGAACTGCAGAAAACCCAGCTGATCTTTGGAAACCCTGCAGCCGCCACTGGGGAATGTGAAGCTGTATATAAGCACATGACAGAGTTTAGCAGGCAGTGACCTGTGTTACAGAGGAGGAAAAAAATAACATGTAACTGCCCTGTGTTTACAGTCTAGATGTCCCCTTGATCCACTTCTAAAAACAAGGGGGCTCAGAGTGGCTGATTTACCTCTGCTCTATCACTCATTAGTGCCAAAGTGCATTTGCCATCTCTTGGGGAAAAACCCCTCCTCTTGGGCAGGTCTGTGCCTCTATTCATCCTCCACATCTTTCTCCAGGACAACTTTTCTTTTAGCTCTGCTTGAAAAACAGCCCAGTGCACCAAGTGACATGATGCTGCAAGGGCATCGCTCTCCAGCCATTCTCCTGTCCTTCCTTGACTGCTGCTACCCACTGAGAAGAACCAGCCCCAATGGGAACTACAGGCATTTTTCAAAAGCACAGAAACAATTTTAAGAGCCTAAATCTCACTTTCCAGTGTGGTTAAAGGCCCCATCAGGAGGTAGACTGTTAATCATCCTAGATGCTTTTGAAAGTTGCAGTCGAGGTTCATCTGTATGCTCAACGTCTTCAGGGGACCCACATGCCTTTGAAGTCCCTCCTGAGGGACCCTGATGGCAGTGGCTGTGAAGGACGACAAACCTCAGAGCCACCCAGGGCTTTTGCCCTGGAATAATTAAGAGTCCACTGAAGTCTGAGTGGTTCCAGTTGCTCCTGCCAATGGGTTCCATCTCATTTGCCCCATCACTGTATCTTATCCACCATCTAACATGGGCCAGCTGGGAAACTCCCAGTGCAATAGACTTGGGAAGGGGAGGAGAGCTGGTGGGAAAAAGCCCATTTAGCTTTTCGCAGGCGAGGGTGGTTCAAACAGTTGTTTCAACTTGAAAAAAAAAAACCTGACACGCATTTCCAAATTGTCCAAATGTTTGGCTTTTACATTTCCTTCAGTGACACATCCCAGGGTTTCAGTTGAAAAGGTCTTTTCTCTTCAGAATTCGGTTGCTTGTAGGAAAAAACCTATCAAAACAGGAAGTTTGAAATTATCAAAGAAAAATATTTTCATTGACCTAAAAAGATCTTACCCTTTGGTTTTTCAGTTCACAAAATTTTTCAGGACTGACTCTTCATCCCCATGAGAGATAAGAAATACTGTCAGTACCTCAAAAATGCTGCCAGAAGGAAAGAGTTATTAATTACCAACCTCTATTTTTAACCTGCAACCAAGAGTCACTTCTCATGGGTGACAACCAGATTCTCTTGAGGCTCTGCCATTGGCTTCATCAAAGCTTTTAAGTCAGAGATAGGAATTTTTTTGGATGGGACATGCCCCAGGCACTCTGCAAAGCCTACCCTATCAATTTCCAAAGCAAGCATCAGGTATCACATGCTTTTGCTATCCATCTTTCTAGAAAAAATTTGTCATTACCTTTTTTCCAATCTATATTCCCACTGAAAAAAAAAAAGCTCATTTCCCCTCCCCTCTATTCCATAATTCAAAAAGGACTGGATGGATTTTGCTCAGAGTTTAAAAAAAATCCCCACTGGGTAAAAGCCAGGCATGCAAAAATTTCAACCTGAAAAGTGAATGTTTTCAAAAGTTATTAGCTTATGAAATTAGCTTATGAAAAGAAGGGCTATAATGGGAACTGTTTTACTGCCATAATTATAACACCACGAACAGAGCCTGCTGCAATATATAACATTATCAATGCCTGTCAGCATTTAATAGAAATTTTAATTAACTGCTGGGGAGGAGCATGGCAAAAATTTATTTTCAGGAAAACTTTTGGGAGCTGCGTAATTCTGAGCTTTTTTTTCCCCAGTCTGTCCCAATTGGAGCCTTGGTAGAGTTCATAGGACAGACTAAATACAAGACACAAGTGTGTATCTTGTTGGCATAACTTAATGATAGGATTTTCTTTTCTGCTAAACTACATAATCCAGAAACAACAATAATGTTTGTGTTGAGTTAGAGCCAGACACTTCAGAGTTGGATTTTAACCTTCCCCAAGTTTGGGGTTATTCAAAGCCAGGGGCTTGATTTGGTTTGTTGGGGAGGGGGGCTCCTGTGTAACCTGTGGGGCTGATCTACCTCTGCCATTTGCTTTCCTCCCCACTTTCCACCACCCCAAAGATGCTCAGGATTTGGGGGGGGTCCCCATTTTGTGGTAGTGTTTTACCACATGGCAGTGCCTGCTGCTTCTGGAGACCCAGGCACAGCAGAGAGGCGTGGGGAGGGCCAAGCACAACAGTTACAGGATCATGCTAATTAATTTCTTGCCATGCACTTCGCAGGAGATAACCAGATCGAAACCAGCCTGACTGCTGCGTGTTTCCTCTCCCTTGCAGATTTGGGGAGGGGCTGCACAGGGAGGCTCCTCCTGCTACAGCCCAGTCTCCTCATGCATCTCCAAGAGCCTCTTCCATCTCCCCAGCACACCTGCAGTGATGCCCAGCCAGTGAGACCCATCTGGAGCCACCAGACCAGGCTGAAGAGGTGGGAGTAGGGTGGGGAGGGAGGGCAAGCAACCCCCAGCTCAGCTGCAGTCAGCAGCAGGTTTGGGGTACCTGGGACACAAAGCAAGATTTGTATGATGCACATAAGGCACCAGACCAGGCTGAAGAGGTGGGAGTAGGATGGGGAGGGAGGGCAAGCAACCCCCAGCCCAGCTGCAGTCAGCAGCAGGCTTGGGGTGCCTGGGACACAAAGCAAGACTTGTATGATGCACATTAAGAGGAAGATCTGCAAACCCACTGCCTAATTAAACAAGGAGCACAAAGGAGACATCAGGGCAGATGATAAGTGATCTGCCAAGGTTAAACCTGGCTCTTGCTGAGCCAGTACGTTAAACCCAGCTCTCCCCACTCCTATGCGTGATCCACCAGACCACATTTCACAAACCTTCTGGAAAGCAAAGGGCTCCATGGCAAAGTGGGGCAGGTCACACCATGACAAACACTCCTTCAGTCCCTCCTGGCAGCCCAAACTTTTTTTTCCCCCCTTTCTGCCCCCTCTACCCCCTGCCTGGCCCCAGCAGCAAAGCTGCCCCGTGCTGCGAGCTGGCAGGCCACATCCATTTCCCTCGATAGCGCCGATAGCCCAACAGCTGCTCTCTGTCCCTTTGGAGATTAGTTTGTTTTCCTAACACAATTACTGCCACGTGGCCCTGCTTTCTGCCGGGATCAAGCCTGGATAGAGATAAAGCAGCGATAAGATTGCACGCTGTTCCAGACCCCTTCGCAGCCGCGCCAGCCGCGGTTTGTTGTCCTCGGCAGGCGAACACT